>NC_028454.1:1395426-1567684 GCF_000263155.2 Setaria italica | reverse complement strand
TTGCTTTGACAGTATTAGAATGGGGCACCAATTGTGAAATTGGTTTTGTAATTAGACTATAATTAATACTCCTAATTAGTGTCCCAGCATTCGATATGACAGGGGCTAAATTTTAGCCCGGGGATCCAAACACCTCCTAAAAGATCCTGGAAAATTTACAGAGGGGATTTTGCAATTAGTTTTGTAACTAGCTCATGTTTAGTCCTCCTAATTAGCATCCGAATATCCGATGTGACATGAACTAAACTTTAGCTCCAGGATCCAAACACCCCCTTTAGCATGAAAACTATTTATCACATAATAAGTATATTAAACAACATGCATTTATTTAAGCTAGGTTAAACACATATATTACAAAAGAAAATATTTTTCCTAGTTATTCATATACATCAGGAACCTAACAATATTTATCTTGCATTTTTATCTATTTTCATCCATTTATTGTGCAAATAACAAAATTAAACTAGCCTTTAAGCATTTGAATTCAAAACAGTATGATCATCATTTAAACCAGTAGCATAAATTACATATCTGGAACAAGCATGTCAAGAGTAAACTAACAGAAGTGGTTTCATATTTTTCCAAGCTTTCTATGATTCATAACAGAAGTGGTTTCATATTTTTCCAAGCTTTCTATGATTCATAAGGCATTTATGAGCTTTTATACAAAATAAATCCTAGTGTGAAATACATGACAGTAACATGTCCAAAATTATTTTTTAGTGAAACTAGACACCATCTGGAGTCCAACAAAATTGGTTTCACATTTTACCATTTTTTTAAATTTCTCTACACATTTTCAAATTTTCAGCCATTTAATCCATTTAAAAATAGAAAAGACTAAACACTTTTTACATCCAAGTCCTTGATAGTTTTAAATGTTCAAAACTAGGTCCTACCATTTAACGGTTCAAACCCTACAACTATTTGGGGGCTTGCAATGTGGCCCTTAGGCTCGGTCGGCGGCGCGGCGAGCTCAATTCTGGCGAGCGCCGGTGGTGTGGGGTGAGTGAAGGGCATGTGCGTGACTAGGGGCTCACCTAGGGCCTTTGCACTATGGAAGTCAGGGGCAGAGGATGGTCTTGGCGGTGAGATCTTGCGCGCGGTGGAGGTTCGCCATCTCCGGCACCGGTGGTGGCGTAGGTGGTTGGGATAAGGCTCGGGAAGGTGGTGTGGGGCATGAGTGGTCCATTGGAGAGCTTAGGCGGTGGTGGGGGTGCTCGGAGGGGAGGGATCCATGGGGAGGTGGCGATGGTGCCGCGTCGGAGCTTTGACAAAGGGGATTGATGGCAGGGCAGCGCCGGTGAGCAGGGAAGGGCCCTTTTTATATTGGCTGGAGGGCGAGGAGGGGCTCAACGAACATCAGGATAAGCTCGGACCCACCAAGGAGCACGGAGAGGGCTGGTGACTGGCGGAGTAGGCGTGTGGGCATAGGCGAGCGGCGGAGGATTGGCAAGGTGACATTGTGGCGTGGCGAAGCTGGCTTGTCGTGCGCACACGCTGATGGAGGGGGTGTGCTCGTCAGGTCGCATCACCGGCGAGCATTGGCTGGCGGCACTGGCTAGGGATGTGCTGCGATGTGATGGCCACAGTAGTGGGCGTGAGCAGGCGCGCGGCTGGGAACTGGCCAGAGGTGATCGACTGGTCTGGAGGGGGGGTTACCGCGCGCACGGGTTGGGCAACGCTGGGACGTGTTGTCCCATCGCCGGTGTCGAGTGGCCGACGGGGCTGCGCAAAGCGGGCGGCACCGCATGGCAACGTCGCGCTCACCGCATGCGGTGATCGTGCATTGGACACACGTGGTGTTTGCGTGGCGCACGAGGGTAGCTCTCTGAAATTTGAATTCAAACTTCAAAATCTTCAAAACTAAAAGTTGGAGATGGCATGACAAACTACAACTTTCACAAAAGCCAACTGGTGAAATTTAGGCTAGAATTGGATATACAACTAGTTAAAAAAATGGTGGAATGGCGAACATGGCTGCATTTGAACTTCCCCAAAAATAGGCTGAAATTTGATTCAACTTTTGAACACCTTTCACTCAAAATCAGAGAAAGCTCAAATAGCAAAAAGTTGTTTGTTATGAAAAGTTCTACAACTTCTATACTGGCCAAAAGTTAAGTTCTTATATAAAATTTTGTTTTTAATTCCTATCCAATGAAAGTGCCTTTTAGTGGTGTTTTCAACACTTAGATCAATTCAAGTGCATTTGAATTTAACAAGTGGCAATTTGAGTTTTTTGCTTAATCACTGTGATTATTCTTGATTTGTCTTGCTAATTACTAGGGATGTTAGAGCCTACCCCCTTAAAAAAATCTCGTCCCGAGATTCGGGTGATGAAAAACCAGTGTAGCTGTGCACGTACCTCCCTGATTGAATAGGAAACCGTGGAACTTTTTGTTGAGGTATTCTTCAATTTCCCATGTGGCTTCATCGTCTGTACGATGGCTCCACTGAATCTTAAACATTCTCACCACTTGCCTCCAGGTTCTCCTTTCCTTGCGATCATGAACTTTGATCAGGAACTCCACATAGGAAAGGCCGATTCTACCCATACTTCCTCATGTTCGATGATCTCAGTTGGAACTCGAACACATTTCTTGAGTTGAGATACATGGAAGATGTCATGGATAGTGAAGAGTCTGGGTGGAAGTTTTACTTGATATGCAACAGGTCCACAAATTTCTGTGATTTCATATGGACCGATATATCGAGGAGCTAGTTTTCCTTTTACTCTGAACCTCTGCACACCCTTGGTTGGTGAAACCCGAAGGTACACATGGTCACCAACTTTGAATTGCAATGGTTTCCTCCTCTTGTTGAAATAGCTCTTTTGCCTTGATTGGGCGGCTTTAAGGTTTTCTCTTATTATTCTCACTTTCTCTTCCACCTCAATGACCAAGTCTGGCCCATACACCTTTCGTTCTCTCGCCTGGGACCAACTCAACGGAGTTTGACACCTGCAACCATACAAGGCCTCAAATGGTGCCATCTTTAAACTAGCTTTGTAGCTGTTGTTATAAGAAAACTCCGCTAGAGGCAAGCATTTGTCCAAATTCTTGTTATAATGAATGACGCAAGCTCGAAGCATATCTTCAAGAATCTGATTTACCCTCTCAGTTTGCCCATCCATCTGAGGGTGATAAGTCGAGTTGCAGATTAGCCTAGTGCCAAAAGAAGCTTGCAATTGTTCCTAGAAGCATGCCACAAATTGAGTACCTTGATCAGAGATGATCGTCTTGGGCACTCCATGTAAGCAAACAATGTGATCAAGATAGAGTTCGGCATATCTCCTGGTCGAGTAAGTTGTATGAACATGAATGAAATGTGCCGTCTTAGTGAGCATATCCACTATGACCCATATGGAATCATGCTTTTGAGAGATATTGGGCAAACCAACAATGAAATCAATGCTTATATCCTCCAATTTCCATGACGGTATGGGTAGCGGTTGAAGAGTACCGGCTACCTTTAAGTGGCTAGCTTTTACCCTTTGGCACGTGTCGCATTCCAACACATATATGGTAATCTCCAGTTTCATTCCAGTCCACCAAAAATTTTGTTGGAGGTCTTGGTACATTTTGGTGCTACCCGGGTGAATAGAGAATTTGGAGAGGTGTGCCTCATCCATGATTTGCTTTCGGAGATCGGGATTGGCTAGAACAACTAACCTGTCATGGTACCATATAACTCCTTTCCAGTCCTGACGGAAACTCTTATATCCTTCGTCCCTTTGTGCAAGATTTTTCTTAATAGCTTTATCTCTTCATCCTCTAGTTGTGCCAGGATGATTTGATCACGCAAGGTGGGTTTTTGTGTAGTTCTCTACGGAAAGGCAATTGCAACGGGCCTTGCGTCTTAATGCATCTGCAACCACATTTGCTTTTCAGGGGTGATAATGCACCTCTAGATCATAATCCTTTATCAATTCCAACCATCTTCTTTGACGCATGTTCAAATCAGCTTGAGTGAAGATGTACTTGAGACTTTTATGATTGGTGTAAATATTGCAATGAGCACCCATCAAATAATGTCTCCAGATCTTTAGAGCATGAATCACCGCTGCTAACTCAAGGTCATGTGTTGGGTAATTCTGCTCATGAGGCTGTAGTGCATGTGAAGCATAGGCAATGACTCGATTGTCTTGCATAAGAACACATCTGAGAATAGTGCCAGAAGCATCACAGTAAATGTCAAATGGCTTGGCCTTGTCTAGTTGGGCTAAGACTGGTGCTGAGGTCAATAATTTTCGCAAAGTGTGGAAAACTTCTTCACACTTGTCGCTCCATACGAACTTGATCCCTTTCTTTAGCAACTTGGTCATTGGCTTGGATATCTTTGAGAAGTCCGGAATGAAATGCCGGCAATAGCATGCTAGACCAAGAATACTTCTGATTTGATGAACTGAAGTGGGTGGCTTCTAATCCATCACTTCCTGCACTTTGCTTGGATCAACTGCTATGCCTTCGCTGGATATATTGTGCCCCAAGAATTTCACACTATCTAGCCAGAATTTGCACTTGGAGAACTCGGCATAAAGCTGATGATCTCTAAGATGTTGAAGAACAATGAGGAGGTGTTTAGCATGCTCTTCTTCATTCTTGGAGTATATGAGGATGTTATCAATGAAAACCATGATGAACTTGTCAAGCTCGGGCATAAACACCAAATTCATGAGATACATGAAATAGGATGGGGCATTTGTGAGCCCGAAGGACATGACCAAGAACTCCTATAGTCTATACCACGTGGAGAAGGCGGTCTTAGGGATGTCACATGGCCTGATCTTGAGAGGTCACCGCATTGAGAGGTTAGTAGTCTACACACGTCCTCAGACTATCATCCTTCTTCACAAAGAGAGCTAGGTAGCCCCAAGGTGATGTACTTGGGTGAATGAAATCCTTCTCTAATAGCTCTTGAAGCTGGGTTTTCATCTCTGCCAATTCTACAGGTGGCATTCAATAAGGTCTCTTGGATATTTGTGCTATGCCTGGTTGATGCTCAATGGCAAATTCAATGTCCCGGTCCGGTGGCATTCCTTGCAAGTCATCCGAAAAAACATCGGCATACTCGCATACCATGGGGATATCTTCCAACCGGGACTCTATTGCTGGATAAGTGCATGAATTTAGACACTCTCGAGCTGGAAAGTGAAGTGTTGAAGGTCCATGGGTAGGTGAATTTTTTTGGATGGCCCGTGCTGCAATATCTAGCGTGACCTTGTGTTGAGTCATCCAATTCATTCCCAAGATTATATCTATACCTTCCAAACCCAAGATGATAAGGTCGGTTTTGAAAATTTTGCTACCCATCTTGAGTGGCACAAAACGTGTCACTTGGTTGGAAGCAATTTTACCACCAGGTGTTGAAATTATATACGACCCATTAGTGTGACGGAACTCCAATCCACATTTACTACTAAACTTTGTTCCAATAAAGCTATGCGATGCACCAGAATCAAATAATATAAGGGTAGGCTGGTTGTGGATAGAGAAAGTACCCATCATAACTGGGACGCCCTCTGGAAGGTCTGCGAGGTTGGTGAAGTTGAGCCTTCCCTGTCTGACTTAGACCTTTGGCCTTTTGCCCTTGTTTTGGTTTGAGCTCTGTCCCTGGGCCTTTTTTTGCGGACAGTCTTTGGCAAAGTGATTTGAGCTCCCACAAGTGAAGCATCGGTTCCTATTTCTAGGGCAGAGTGGCTATGGAGCATTCGGCCTTGGTCCCTGCTGCTGGAAACCGGGGAAGCGAGGAGCTCCCTACTACTATGGTGGCCTGATGACCCATCTCCCGGGCTATGGAGTCCTCTGGGGAACTCGGGGGTGGAATCAGCCAGAATTTCTGAGCCAGGGCACTAGGTGAGGGCATTGGAGCCTTCCTTTTCTTGTCCACCTTAAGATCCATGATGCAATCCTCCTTAGAGATGGCCAGATTTACCAGCCCGTTGTAAGTGTTCACCTTAATAAAATTTAACCTCTCCCTAAGCTTGGGACTTAGACCTTGGCAGAAGCGGTCTCTCTTTTTCTCATCCGTGTCAATGTGATATCCTACATACTGACACAGGTCATTGAAAGCCTAGCATACTGCGGCACGTTGCGTGTGCCCTATGAGAGTGCTAGAAACTCATTCAATTTCCTTTCAAATAAACCTTCAGGAATGTGGTGGCCTTTGAAAGCAACTTTGAATTCCTCCCATGTCACCACGTGGTCAGCCGGCAGCATGGCATGATAGTGGTCCCACCAAAGCCGTGCGGAACCACACAGTTGCTGCGCTATGAATTTAGCCTTGTTCTCATCCGGGTAGGGTGCCGTGAGGAGCGAGACTCAATGGTACAAATCCAGGCATCGGCGTCGAGAGGCTCCTCTGTTTTATGGAACAGAGGGGGCTGGGTGCCCAAAAAGTCTTTGTAACTTGCCACTCGGGGCTGGTGGGCGTGTCTCCCACCATGTGGCTGCTGCTGCTGCTGCCCCTGAACAATGTGTCGCAGCAGCTCTGTTTGAGCAGTAAGGATCGCCTCCATCGAAGGCGGGGGAAGTGGTGGTGGTGGTGTCTCCTGCTGCTGCTTGGTGCAAAACCAGCAGGGATTTGATGTGTTCTATGCACCATCTGCAAGAGTGAACTTTTCCCATTAGTCACACAATTTTGAAGCTTGCTCATAAGCAGATGAAACAAGATAAATTATGTGCGGAATGTAAAAAGTTCGTCGTGCAGTCAAACATTGCGGGCAGAAAACTGCTGCTTAGGATAAAATTCATATCTCCTGACTCAAGTGCCCACAACTTCTCATCTTTGGTCAGTGAGTATGAAATTTTGTCTACAACAGTTTTGGTATTCAACCCAGAGACCAATCGAGTGCTATTTGGGTTGAAAAATTCCATTTGTGCATTCCTGTCCTGGCTGTTTTTCAGCATGCTGAGCTGTGATGTTTTGCTCATATCTCAATTTTGATAGGCCAATGATTCTGAATTTTTGTGAGCAATTAGATTATAAAATTCCCCACAACTTTGGTATTCATCACACAGCTCAGAGATGAAGGAAAACTAGGGTAAAAGTTCAATCGCATTTCAGCTGCAAAAAGTTGGTCATTAACATGGGGGGTACAACATCGACAAATGTTTTGGGAAGGGTTCATATCCAAAGTTACACCTGTAGCGTCCGCTACGCAAAATCAAACTCAACTCTAGGTTAGCCTATTACATTACTGTCGGGGGGAAATATTAACGACTTTGTTATTCTCCTTATTTGACGGTCGTAAGGGCCTAGGCCCACCTCCAGCGATAGTGACCTCCGCCGACTTGGCACGACCAGGGAATATTCCGCTTCGCCTCGCCCGACCCATGGTCCTAGGGTCGGACGCGCCTGACCACCCGAGGACCGCTCCACATCCCTCGCCGCAAGGTTCTGCCTCGCCCGACCCCGAGCGCAAGGGGTCGGACACGCCCGATCCCTCATCACAGGGTTCCGCCTCGCTCGACCCCGGGCGCAAGGGGTCGGACACGCCCGACCCCTCACCGCAAGGCTTCGTCTCACCCGACCCCAGGACGCTGGGTTGGACACATCCGGCCCACAGGTCAAAGCTTCGCCTCGACCAAGGACATGCGCGGACCTGCAGACGAGGACGTAGATCTCATGGGTCCTCACCGATCTCTCCATAAATGCAGATGGGACACGCATGTCCGGAATACGGCTCTAACACACGGAGAGGCGCCCGCACTCCTCGACGTGACTCGCCAGAATGTTGGGCAGTGCACTGCTACCATGACTGCACTGCTACCACGACTGCACCATCCTAACCCCCCATTGTACCGTCCGTCATAGAGCACTCATCGCCCATGCTACCTGACGGAGGAGGGTGCTGTCGGGCATGCTCCCCAGGCCCACGAGTAGGCCTTGGACAGCCCACTAAGGGACATACTCGGACAAGATCAGAACAAGAATAGGCGTATCCTTCTTGGACTAGTCTTGTATGTTTATGGAAAACTACTCGGGCCAATACCGAGTAGAACTCTGTAATAGTACCCGACTAGGACTCAGACTTGTAACCCTGCCCTCCCGGGTATATAAGGCTGGGCAGGGACTCCCCTCAAACACAATCCTCAAGACCAGAACATACATCAATACAAACCAACACACAGGACGTAGGGTATTACGCGATCTAGCGGCCCGAACCTGTCTAAATCGTGTTCCTTGCGTCACAATTAATTCCTTGATTCTCGACGACCCTTACCGCATAAAAGACCACCTAGGGTACCCCCTAGGCGGGTTGCCGGTCTAAAACACCGACAGCTAGCGCGCCAGGTAGGGGGACTCGTCGAGTTTCTCAGCGCGAACTCAATGGCGTAAGTCATCATCAGGCCCGTCTTCTTCATCGAAGCCGGCGCCACCTTCGTTTTTGGATCCTGGCTCTGCGTCACCGAAGGCTCGGGATCGTTCCGGCGCCAAATCGTCGACACTGAGGAGAAGAAACTAGAAGAATTGACTAGGAAAAATCAAGATTTCAAAATCAACAAGCTCGAGTTCGACTACACGTCGGATTCGACTTCGCCTCGGACTACTCCAACGTCTCGCTCAGGGGTCAGGCTCTCCCGACCATAGGCCTCGGGGTCGGGCGAGGCGGAGTCTCGCTCAGGGGTCAGGCTCTCCCGACCCCAGGCCTCGGGGTTGGGTAAGGTGGAGTCTCGCTTAGGGGTCAGGCTCTCCCAACCCCAGGACTCGGGGTCGGGCGAGGCGGAATTCCACTCAGGGTCGGGCGAGGCGGAGCCACTCCCCCAAAGGGTCGGGCTCAGCCGACCCCTGGACTCAGGGTCGGACTCTCTTCGGATTCAGCGGCCCCAGTCAGCATCCAAATCAGTTTCGACTTCAAAGCGGTTCCCGCACGGACTCTGCAACGCGATAAAAGTCTACGAAGGTCTTCTCGCTCGAACCCGAGTTGAACTCGGGCGTGACGAGGATGTTGACTCCGACTCATCCTACTCACCAGAGATACCATTATCTGGTCCAGCCCAAGGGTTGGTAATAACTTCGACACCACAAGGAAGATTCGTCCACTGGCCGGGATTGCGACCATCTTTTCTCGACCGTGACTACGACTCACGCCTTGTCGCCCATATAGACAACCTGCCATATCAAGAGGGCGTTCCACTTACGTCCAACCATGAAGAAAGCTACACAGAGATTGCTACATCAAGTTCCGGAAGCTACTACCCGGACAGGGAGATACTTGTTATTACTCAAAATAACAACCCGGGTACTAGCCAGAATAGAACTCCCAGGTGACTAGCACAAGTTGACAACATCTCTGAAGATGAGTCTACAGCTGACGCCCCTCACAATGAAACTTCCGAACAGCGCAAACAATGAAGGGCGTGCAATGCCACTCGAGCTGAGCGACGACAGTCGATGGCTACAAATATTCCTATTACAAATCTTGAACGGGCTTTCAACGCAGTCCAGGCTCAGGAGCACAATACTCCACTCGCGGCTATCACTTCAATCAACCTTTTAACGACATTGATGCCTCAAGATAAGGATAATGCAGCTACAGCTCAACTCGTGCAGCGTGGCAATGGACTAATCGCACAACTCGCGGAGCAAGCTTACAAGCTACTTGACAAAGAATCACCAATCCCGTCCGTTCCTCGCATTACATCGCATCAAGAAGGAAGCAGGGGAGCTACAAATAAAAATGTCGCCCCACGAAACGATGATGCAGTCAACCAACCCCGGCAACACAGCCAAGGTCCAAGCAAGCATAAATCTCCTACTCAATAGAAGGATGTGGGTGAAGTTAGCTGCACCAACTCGGTTAAAAGTATTCGCCCTACTCGGAAGGTCCGCGAGATGTCCAACTTCAGCGATCTACAAGAAATCCTCAACAGTCGGCGTGAACGAGAAGTCGACAGTTACAACCACTTTCCTGCTTTCACAAACTGGGTAATGAAAACAAAATTACCCGAAAAGTTCAAACCAACCGGCATTACCAAGTACAACGGCAAGCAAGACCCAGTTCAATGGCTACGCTGTTACTCGCTAGCCATCCAAGCAGCCGGGGGTAACAATGACACCAAAGTCATTCATTTCCCCATATGCATGGAACCCGCACCACTGACTTGGCTCGAGTCACTCAAACCCAAGTCCATTGACTCTTGGGCAGACTTGACAAAGGCTTTTACCAACAACTTCGTCAGCTCCATGGCTAGACCAGGCAACAAGATCGATTTAAAACAAATTAAGCAGAAAGAGGACGAGACCCTGCGCGACTATCTGCGACGGTTCTTTGAAAAGAAGGCTACCATAGTGGACATCTCCGAAGCAGATGTCATTGAGTGCTTCCAAAATGGACTCTATGATCGACGAACATACCAAGACTTCAGTCGCCGACGACCAGCCGATGTCAAAGAACTCAAACTCATGGTGCAACAGTGGGTCGATGAAGAAGACAAAGAACGAGAACGGTTCGGTTCCCACCGTAACCGCGGATGCGACAACATCAACAACAATGAACCAAATAAAACTCGGCATAACGATGCTCGGAACTCCTATCCAGGTAACCACAATCGCAAAAGGAAGCCCGACAACACCGTTGCTGCCATGACCAGCTCCGGAAAAAAGGGACATCGCAGAAATGACAACAGACCAACCTTCACGAAGCTACTCAAAAAGCAGTGCCCATGGCACCCGACTAGCAAGCACTCCGCATTAGACTATTACAGCATGCGCGAGTCATGCAAGACTTACCCGCACCACCAACTCCTAAAGAGTACGCCAAAAACAGAGATAAGGGTAAAAACAAAGCCCGGAACGACAAAGATGAGGACGGCGATTTCCAACCAGCTTCAAAAACCGTCAACGTCATTTTTGGCGGCATTCCCGGCACTGCATCCAAGCGAGCTAACAAACTCGTACTCAGGGAGATCATGGCCATCGAGCCGACGGACCCCACACCACTAAAGTGGTCGGAAGTTCCAATTTCTTTCAGCAGAAAAGATCAATGGACAAAATTTTCAGAACCAGGCTGTTTTCCACTAGTCCTGGATCCAGTCGTGGCAGGTTCAAAGTTAACCAAAGTACTCATCGACGATGGGAGCGGCCTCAACGTTATCTTCGCCAAAACATTAAGGAAAATGTGCCTCGACGTCACTGAAATGCTTACCCCAACGGATTCACCTTTCTATGGCATTGTGCCCGGAAATGCGGCCATACCATTGGGACAAGTTGTCCTTCCAGTCACCTTCGGAACTAAGGAACATTACCGCACCGAGTACATCAGATTCGAGGTCACCGACTTCGAGACATGTTATCACGCCATACTCGGACGGCCAGCACTAGCCAAGTTTATGGCCATATCACATTATGTCTACCTAGTACTCAAGATGCCAGGTCCCAAAGGAGAGCTCACACTGCGAGTGTTGGAGGTATGCCCTAGAGGCAATCATAGAGATGATGATATTCAATTTGTATCCATGATTTGTATATTGTGTTCATTGAATATCCATTAAAGGCTACTTGAATTGATTTGCAATTATGTGAATTGTATGTGAAACTCTTTACTTGTATGGTTATTCTAAAGTTGTCCCTAGTCGGAGTTCATGTGAGGACACACATGAATATTAGACTAGCACATGTATTAGTTGATGACTATGTTTCACAAGTCATGGACATGGAGATGTTGAACTAATAATGTGGACACATGTGGAGACATGTGTTAGGACTGACCCAACACGAGAAGTAGTTCTCTCTTTAAACAACATATACACTTTGTCCTTAGACCTGAGATTGTCGCATATATCCTAGATGTGGATCGACCTACTTAGGGGCTATCAAACGCTACACCGTAATAGGGTAGTTATAAAGGTAGCTTTCGGGTTTGTCAAAAAGCATGCTATGAGACATGGTCAATCAAGATGGGATTTGCCCCTCTTTGATTGAGAGTGATATCTCTGGGCCCCTCGAGTGATCGGATCCGAAAATGCATGGCCATGCTACGTACGGTTAAGAGTTAACCTACAAAGGGATTCCGAATCACAGGATCGAGAAAGAGCGGTCGGCTTGAAGCTAGACCAAATATCATGAGGCAAAGGGAATAGCATGTATACTATGTTGTGATGGTTCGTCTGATATGATCTTCGTGTGCGTATAGGAGTTGGCACGTCTTGCTAGAGGCCGCTACCGACTATTGGGCCGAGTAGGAGTACTCGGGCCATGTCTAGACGTATTCGAACCCATAGGGTCACACACTTAAGGGGCTGGAAGCCCAATTCGGATCTGATCCGAGTTGGATTAGGTTTAGGAGTACAAATGGGCCTCGGATCCAGAGGCCCATCAGGAACCTCTATAAATAGAGGGGTGGGGGCGCCCTAGGGTTTACACCTTTTTGGCGAAACACACCTGCCGCGCCTCCCACGCCCTCGCCTGTTGCAACTCGCGGATCTAGCAATCCGGCTTGCGACGCTTCCTCCCTGCACGTGTGGATACCTTGGAGGTGTTGCGCCTGCAGCACTTGGACGAGCCATCGACGAGCCGCCGACGAGCCACGACGAGCCGACGACGAGCCGCGGCACCGGAGGCGATCTTGCTGCACGTGGACGAGCTGCTGAGGAGCTGCTGGACGTGATCGACTACGTACAACTACGTGATCGTCTTCACTGCACCGACGCATATCTACATCTTCCGCACCAGTAGTGCGTCGAGTGGTAATCCCGTGATCCTTATACGGCTGTTCTTCCTGGTTATACGCGGTAGAAATTTTGATTTGCGCTAGTGTAGCCTACCTCGTATCCCAACAGTGGTATCAAGAGCCGTAGCTGCTTAGTTTTGGATTCGGGATGTGTGCATATGGAGATATGCGAGTTCTCTGTTTGATCTATGTCCTGATTTCGTGCCCTTGCTGCAATGGTAGTGTAACGACATACTCCTACCGGTCGGTTTCCGCCATCGGAGTTAAGTGATACACGTAAATCCAGTTGCAGTGAGCGAAGATCAATATGATTGGTCGAATCGAGATCCAGGGTCATACGCCAGGCGCATTAGATGTGCAATAGTAGATGGGATCTACTGCCGGGGTCGGGATTTTGCCGTATGCGTATGCTTCGGTAAATTAACCGTAACTTTTCGGTACAATCTCGGATCAGGGCGATTTTTATACGAAAATTGATCTACAGAAAAAGTTACACATGAAATTCAATGGCTTTGCCATTTTCGGCGAAATTAGATTTCCCAAATTCGGCTTGGAAGATGGAGATTCGGGCCTCCGAAGTTTGGAACGTTAGGACGCCTAACTCTCTTTTGCAGGATGTATGTATGTATCTTGTGATCAGTATGGCCCCCTTGTGTATGTGATGCATGTGTGTAACTCATTCGTGACCTGCGTGTCGCGCGTACGGCAACACGGCAGGAGCCATATGTGTTGTCACTTTATTGTATTTAATGGTCTGCGTACCAATCTATGATGATCCAAGCAACTATGTAGTCTTTATTACTAGATTCTTTACTTGCTATTAGGCGTAATAGCATAGTTCTTGGAGGACTCATCACCAGGAGGATGGCGCACATGGAACATGGAGATGGAGATCACCATGGTGAACAGGTTCTATGGAGATGAAGATCACCATATGAAAACGGGCCATACTGTGTCACAACTGTGTGAATGCTATTCTGTTTTATGTTTTACTTTCTGCATGCTGTGATGTTAGAAGTAGAACGATCCCTCACAAAGTTTAAGTTAGTATGCCCTCCCAACTAAAACTTGCACCGTCCCATGTCTTGTACAATTAGTGGTGGGTCTATGAAATTAGGGTGCCACTAGTTTTCCTTGACTAGACGGGTTTGTGTCGGACACTTACACGCATAAGGGTTGGTTTGCTTAACAAGGTTATCTTAACGGTTAAGGACCTTGGGGTATAAAGGTTGGGCGCCGAGACATAGAGATGTCACCCAACAACAGGAGTCATATGTGATATGATTAGCAAAAGTTGCTTACCGATCTACCTCGTTTGCTAGCGGTGATGCTAAAGCTCACTAGTAGACTTGTTAGTTGTGGATCCTAAATCACTAAGTTTCAATAGAGGGATATTGATTTTAGTGGGAGTAGATTCTGTTAAAATAGTTTAATGTAATTTTCTCTATCATGGATACGTTTGTCTTAGTGTATTTTGCATTACTTTTGTTGTAGATTAAATGGCACCTAGCAACACCACCACATCGTTTGCTTTGCGTTCGGTCCTTGAGAAGGACAAGTTGAATGGAACAAACTACTCGGATTGGATCCGCAACCTGAGAATTGTTCTCAGGGCTGAGAAAAAGGAAGATGTTCTAGACAACCCACTACCAGAAGAACCTGCTGAGGATGCACCCGCTGCTGCTAAGAATGCTTACAAGAAAGCATGTGATGCTAACCTCGAAGTAAGCTGCCTTATGCTTGCTTGCATGGAACCCGAGCTGCAGATGCAGTTCGAAACAAACCATGAGGCGCACGATATGATCGTGGTGCTTAGAGACATGTTCCAAACACAGGCCAGGACTGAAAGGTTCAATGTGTCTAAGGCCTTTGTTGAGAGCAAGCTAGCAGAAGGCGCAGCAGTAGGACCACACGTAATCAAGATGGTTGGTTACACTCAACGGTTGGAGAAGCTAGGCTTCCCACTAGGCCAAGAGTTGGCCACTGATTTCATTCTTTCGTCTCTTCCGCCTAGCTATGGGAACTTCATCTCGAACTACCATATGCATGGGACGGAGAAGGGTCTGAATGAGCTGTGTGGTATGCTCAAGACAGCAGAGGCTGACATCAAGAAAAGCGCTAGTACCAGCCATGTGATGGCGATACAGAACAAGCCCAGCTTTAAGAAGAAGGGCAATTCTTGGAAGAAGAAGGGCAAGGCTCGAACGTCCAAGCCAAACCCACCGCCCAAGGTTAAAGCTGGACCTGGACCTGCTCCAGACAAAGAGTGCTTTTACTGTCATGAACTTGGTCACTGGAAGAGAAACTGCAAGCAGTACCTAGCTTCCTTGAAGAATGGCGGAAGTAAGAGTACTTCTACCTCAGGTACGCTTGTTGTTAATGTTATAGACAACATATTTCTCGCTGATACAGTTATTAATTCTTGGGTATTTGATACCGGATCGGTTGCTCATATTTGCAATTCGATGCAGGGAATGATAAGAAGTAGAAGCGTGGAAAGAGGAGAAGTTGATTTCCGCGTGGGCAATAATGGAAGAGTTGCTGCTCTGACCGTCGGGACGATGCAACTCCACCTCCCATCAGGATTTATTATGGAGTTGAATAATTGTTATTTTGTTCCTAGTTTAAGTCGAAACATTTTGTCTCCTTCATGCTTGATGAAGGATGGTTATTCATTTGCGAGTGAGAACAATGGTTGTGTGATCTCTAAGAATAATATGTTTATGGCTTTTGCACCCATTGTGAATGGATTATTTGTTTTAAATCTTGATGGTTCACCTGTCTGTAATGTAAGTGCTAAAAGGCCTCGGCCTAATGATTTGAGTCCTACCTACTTGTGGCATTGTCGTTTGGGTCATATAAGTGAAAACCGCATGAAGAAGCTCCATTCTGATGGACTTCTAACTTCGTTTGATTTTGAATCATACGAGACATGCGAGGCTTGCTTGCTAGGCAAGATGACCAAGACGCCTTTCACAGGATTTCCTGAGAGAGCAGTAGACTTGTTGGAACTCGTACATAGTGATGTATGCGGACCAATGAGCACGACGGCTAGAGGAGGATTCCAATACTTCATAACTTTCACTGATGATTTTAGTAGATATGGCTATGTCTACTTGATGAGGCACAAGTCTGAAACCTTTGAAAAGTTCAAGGAATTTCATAATGAAGTTGAAAATCAGCGTGGCAAGAAAATGAAGGCCTTACGATCTGATCGTGGAGGCGAGTATTTGAGCCACGAGTTTAGCAATCATCTAAAGAGTTGCGGAATTGTTCCACAACTTACGCCGCCTGGAACACCTCAGAGAAACGGTGTGTCCGAGCGACGTAATCGAACTTTGTTAGACATGGTTCGATCAATGATGAGCCAGTCGGACCTACCATTGTCATTTTGGGGATACACTCTAGAAACAGCAGCTTTCACACTAAATAGGGTACCATCTAAATCCGTAGTTAAGACACCATATGAGATATGGACTGGAAAGGTTCCTAGTTTATCTTTTCTAAAGATTTGGGGATGTGAAGTGTTTGTCAAGTGACTTCAGTCGGACAAGATCACACCCAAGTCGGATAAGTGCATTTTCGTGGGATATCCAAAGGAAACTTTGGGATATTATTTCTACAACCGATCAGAAGGCAAAGTGTTTGTCGCTCGGAACGGGGTTTTCCTAGAGAAAGAGTTTCTCAAAGGAGAAAAGAGTGGAAAGACAGTGCATCTTGAAGAAGTTCAAGATGAGCCAATCGGGCAAGAATCAATGAGTGATGCTAACGTAGCAGAACAAGTTGAGATACCCATGGCAAGAGAAGCACCGCCATAACCACGAAGGTCAGCAAGGCTCCGCGAAATGCGAGAAATATTATTGTTGGACAATGATGAGCCTGCGACATATGCAGAAGCAATGATGGACCCAGACTCCGAAAAATGGCAGAGTGCCATGCAATCCGAAATAGAGTCCATGGGAGACAATCAAGTTTGGAACTTGGTTGACCCGCCTGATGGTGTTAAAGCCATAGAGTGCAAGTGGATCTATAAGAAGAAAAAGGACATGGATGGAAATGTTCACATCTATAAAGCATGACTTGTCGCAAAAGGTTTCGACAAGTTCAAGGAGTTGACTACGATGAGACCTTCTCGCCCGTAGTGATGCTTAAGTCCATTCGGATTATTCTAGCTATAGCTGCATATTTCGATTATGAGATATGGCAGATGGATGTCAAGACAGCTTTCCTGAATGGAAACCTAGCTGAGGACGTGTATATGATACAGCCCGAGGGTTTTGTCGATCCGAAAAATGCTGGAAAGGTATGCAAGCTTCAAAGATCCATTTATGGATTGAAGCAAGCATCTAGGAGTTGGAACATTCGTTTTGATGAAGTGGTCAAAGGGTTTGACTTCACCAAGAACGAAGAAGAGTCTTGTGTTTACAAGAAGGTTAGTGGGAGCTCTGTAGTATTTCTAATCTTATATGTGGATGACATATTACTGATTGGAAATAACATTCCTATGCTTGAGTCCGTAAAGACTTCACTGAAAAATAGTTTTTCGATGAAGGACTTAGGGGAAGCGGCATATATTCTGGGCATTAAGATCTATAGAGATAGATCGAGAAGGCTTATAGGTTTGAGCCAAGATACTTATATTGACAAAGTGTTGAAGTGGTTCAGCATGGAAGAGGCAAAGAAAGGGTTCTTGCCTATGTCACATGGCATACATCTCAGCAAGACTCAGTGTCCTTCGACTGCTGATGAGCGGGATCGCATGAGTAGAGTGCCATATGCCTCGGCTATTGGATCTATCATGTATGCAATGATAAGTACTCGCCCAGATGTTTCATATGCGCTAAGTATGACAAGCATACACCAATCTGATCCAGGTGAGAGTCACTGGACAGCGGTGAAAAACATTCTTAAGTACTTGAGAAGGACTAAAGATATGTTCCTCGTCTATGGAGGTCAGGAGGAGCTCGTTGTAATAGGTTACACCGATGCTAGTTTCCAAACCGACAGAGATGATTCAAAGTCACAATCAGGATTTGTGTTCACGCTAAATGGTGGTGCTGTTAGTTGGAAGAGTTCCAAGCAGGAGACGGTGGCCGATCGTACGACAGAAGCCGAGTACATCGCGGCTTCGGAAGCCGCGAAGGAAGGTGTTTGGATAAGGAATTTCCTCATTGAGCTTGGTGTGTTCCCGAATGCGTCCAGCCCATTGAATCACTACTGTGATAACAATGGGGCAATTGCGCAAGCAAAGGAGCCAAGGAACCACCAGAAGAACAAACACGTAATGCGGCGATTTCATCTCATTCGAGACTTCGTTAACCGGGGTGAGATCAAGATATGCAAAATACACACGGATCTGAACATTTCTGATCCGCTGACAAAACCACTCCCGCAGGCTAAGCATGATGCGCATGTAAGAGCTATGGGTATTAGGTACCTTCTAGATTGACTCTAGTGCAAGTGGGAGACTGTTGGAGGTATGCCCTAGAGGCAATCATAGAGATGATGATATTCCATTTGTATCCATGATTTGTATATTGTGTTCATTGAATATCCATTAAAGGCTACTTGAATTGATTTGCAATTATGTGAATTGTATGTGAAACTCTTTACTTGTATGGTTATTCTAAAGTTGTCCCTAGTCGGAGTTCATGTGAGGACACACATGAATATTAGACTAGCACATGTATTAGTTGATGACTATGTTTCACAAGTCATGGACATGGAGATGTTGAACTAATAATGTGGACACATGTGGAGACATGTGTTAGGACTGACCCAACACGAGAAGTAGTTCTCTCTTTAAACAACATATACACTTTGTCCTTAGACCTGAGATTGTCGCATGTATCCTAGATGTGGATCGACCTACTTAGGGGCTATCAAACGCTACGCCGTAACAGGGTAGTTATAAAGGTAGCTTTCAGGTTTGTCAAGAAGCATGCTATGAGACATGGTCAATCAAGATGGGATTTGCCCCTCTCTGATTGAGAGTGATATCTCTGGGCCCCTCGAGTGATCGGATCCGAAAATGCATGGCCATGCTACGTACGGTTAAGAGTTAACCTACAAAGGGATTCCGAATCACAGGATCGAGAAAGAGCGGTCGGCTTGAAGCTAGACCAAATATCGTGAGGCAAAGGGAATAGCATGTATACTATGTTGTGATGGTTCGTCTGATATGATCTTCGTGTGCGTATAGGAGTTGGCACGTCTTGCTAGAGGCCGCTACTGACTATTGGGCCGAGTAGGAGTACTTGGGCCATGTCTATACGTATCCGAACCCATAGGGTCACACACTTAAGGGGCTGGAAGCCCAATTCGGATCTGATCCGAGTTGGATTAGGTTTAGGAGTACTAATGGGTCTCGGATCCAGAGGCCCATCAGGAACCTCTATAAATAGAGGGGTGGGGGCGCCCTAGGGTTTACACCTTTTTGGCGAAACACACCTGCCGCGCCTCCCACGCCCTCGCCTGTTGCAACTCGCGGATCTAGCAATCCGGCTTGCGATGCTTCCTCCCTGCACGTGTGGATACCTTGGAGGTGTTGCGCCTGTAGCACTTGGACGAGCCATCGACGAGCCGCCGACGAGCCACGACGAGCCGACGACGAGCCGCGGCACCGGAGGCGATCTTGCTGCACGTGGACGAGCTGCTGAGGAGCTGCTGGACGTGATCGACTACGTACAACTACGTGATCGTCTTCACTGCACCGACGCATATCTACATCTTCCGCACCAGTAGTGCGTCGAGTGGTAATCCCGTGATCCTTATACGGCAGCTCTTCCTGGTTATACGCGGTAGAATTTTTGATTTACGCTAGCGTAGCCTACCTCGTATCCCAACAGCGAGGAGATCTCCGGAGATCCTACGAGTGCGACACCGAAGCCGTGGAAATTGCTACGACTACTCAATCTCCTAGTCCCATGCAGCAAGTTTTCACAGCTTCAAAGAAACTCCATCCCACTGAACTAGAGATCCTGGAAAATAAGTCGGGCTCCACAAAGGTGAAACCCGCTAGTGAGCAAGACTTCAAATCAATCGACCTCCAGACCGGTGATCCTTCCAAGATAGCCCTGATCGGAACAGGGTTGGATCCTAAATAGGAATTCGCGCTCATCAGTTTCCTTCGGGCTAACCATGATATCTTCGCTTGGAAGCCGGCTGACATGCCAGGTGTGCCCAAGGAACTGATCAAGCATTCTCTCAACGTTGATCCCAAAGCTACTCCAAAACCGCAACGACTATGCTAGTTCGCTCAGGACAGACAAGAAGCAATCAAAAAAGAGTTAGCCAAGCTACTCGCAGTAGGATTCATCAAGGAAGTATTCCATCCTGACTGGCTCGCCAATCCCGTGCTTGTTCGTAAGAAAAACATCGAATGGAGAATGTGCGTCGACTACACCGACCTCAAAAAACACTGCCCGAAAGATCCTTTTGGGCTACCCAGGATTGATCAAGTGGTTGACTCCACCGCCGGGTGCGCCTTGCTATGCTTCCTCAATTGCTACTCCGGCTATCATCAGATAAGCCTCAAAGAGGAAGATCAAGCCAAAACAGCGTTCATCATGCCCTTTGGAGCTTTCTGCTACAAAATAATGTCCTTCGGACTAAAGAACGTAGGAGCAACTTATCAAAGGGCCATACAGATGTGCTTTGAAAAACAACTTGTTGGCGCTAGAAATCACTGATCGTATTCCCAGCGTCGGACACACGACCCGGGAGAATCTGCTTTGCACCTATTTGGGTGATTGCCCTGTTGCGGTTCGCGCGGCGTGCCAGCCAATCTGACGTGTTGATTGGCAAGGAAATAAACGTATCAGTTCCCAGGGGTTGCGATCGGCTAAGGTTCCGATCTTGAGAAAAGCTTATCAGCGAATCAGCCGATTTGCAGTAATAACGGGATCGGCTATGAGGCAACCGATTACCAGGCAACGTCTGTAAAGAAAACTACTAGAGTAATCTAAACAACGCTACAACAGCAACACTAGGAATAGATCTGAATCAACTATGTGGAAAGCGGTAAATTGAGTAACAAAATATAAGAAAGCCGAAAGTTCTAATTCCAAGCTGGATAACTGGTGATAAAACTAGAACAACAGGTAAAACCTAGAATTATAGTAAATATCGATAACTAGTGAATAAATCTAAACGAAACGACAGCGATGCGCCCGAAGTTAAAGTTTAGAAATTACTCGATAAGCGGAACTTACAAGATCAGCCGGAGGTCAAGTTGATGCAGCCCCGCCAATCCGTACGAACTCGTGAAAAAGGAGAAAAAGTGTTGGCAAAATCGCCTGCTTGAAAGTAAGTATGAAGAAAAAGTAGTTTGTTGTATTGAGTTGATTGTCTTGTTACAGATCCATAAGGGTGGCTATTTATAGCCCCGTACAAACGACTTCTTATCCGACTAGAACTCTATCTCTAAATTTAAACAGAAAAACTTCTTATCCGACTACAACTCTATCCCCAAATCTAAACAGAAAACGAATATTTACAACTACGATTCGTACTATCTTCACGCGCTTCATGGGCTGACCCCCTCTTCATCTTTATAATCCTTTTTAAGCCCATATCGGCCCAACCATTCCAACCTCCTAATCGGTCGATCACCTCCTTAGCAAGGGGGTAACCGATCAGGACCCACACGTCAAGGGCTCAGACTCATCCCGACCCTGGGCACTAAGGTCGGACGAGGCGGAGATCCTCCTTTGTAGGGGTCGGGCGCGTCCGATCCCAAACCCCAGGGGTCGGACGAGGTGGAGATCCTCCCTTGGAGGGTCGGGCGCGTCCAATCCCAAGCCTTAGGGGTCGGGCGAGGTGGAGATCCTCCCTTGGAGGGTCAGGCGCGTCTGATCCCAAGCCTTAGGGGTCGGGCGAGGCGGAAATCCAAGGATCAATCGGCCGATCCTCGACTGTAGCATCAAATGGCCGATCCTTGACTGTAGCAGCAATCGGCCGATTTCCAATCGTCGCCCTTGTATCTCGCCGCATCTTCCGATCTTTTCTTCTCCTAACGCCGATTTTACATGTGTCAAAATCTGGTGTCAACACAACTTCATCGCAATGTCGAAGCTTATGTCGACGACATCGTCGTCAAAACAAGGAACCGGGAGGAACTCATTGCTGACTTGGAGGAAACTTTCTCCAGTCTCCGTGCTTTCCGATGGAAACTCAATCCTACCAAGTGTGTCTTTGGAGTACCTTCCGGCAAACTACTCGGGTTCATCATTAGCCATCGCGGCATTGAGGCCAACCTAGAAAAGATATCTGCCATCACAAATATGCAGGCACCAGCCAGCATTAAGGATGTGCAGAAACTCATGGGCTGCATGGCCGCTCTCAACCGGTTCATCTCGAGACTTGGAGAATGGGGACTACCCTTCTTCAAGCTTCTCAAATGCCAGGACAAGTTCAAATGGATGGAAGAGGCAGAGAGGGCGTTTACACAACTCAAAGACTTTCTGTCAAAGCCTCCTGTACTCACCGCTCCCTCGCCGAACGAAGACTTGCTCCTATACATCTCCGCTACTACTCATGTCGTTAGCACGGCAATAGTAGTCGAACAGTCTGAACCGGGCCACGCTTACAAGGTCCAACGACCTGTCTACTTCGTCAGCAAAGTACTCTCGGACTCCAAAACTCGGTATCCACCAATACAAAAACTCCAATATGCTATTCTACTCACCTCCCGGAAGCTGCGCCATTACTTCCAAGAGCACAACATCACAGTCATCTCCGATTTCCCGCTCGGCGAAATTCTCCATAACAGAGATGCCATGGGTAGAATCTTCAAATGGGCAGTTGAACTCGGAGCTCTCACTTTGAGCTTCAAGCCAAGGACAGCCATCAAGTCTCAGGCTTTGGTCGACTTCATAGCCGAGTGGACCGAAAATCAAGTTCCAACTCCAGTCGAACGACCAGAACATTGGGTAATGTACTTCAACGGATCCCTCAAACTTAAAGGAGCCAGCGCAGGTGTCTTACTCATCTCCCCCAAGGGAGACCAACTCAAGTACATGCTGCAGATATTCTGGGAAGCATCTAATAACGAAGCTGAGTACGAAGCACTGCTACACGGCCTTCGCCTCGCAATCTCCCTTGGCATCAAACGACTACTGGTGTACGGTGACTCCCTAGTCGTCATAAACCAAGTCAATGACGAGTGGGACCGAAACAAGGACAACATGGACGCTTATTGCAAAGAAGTCCGTAAACTGGAAAACAAATTCTTCAGCTTGGAGTTTCATCACATCGTCCGCGACAACAACGTTGCTGCCGACGTTTTATCCAAAATGGGCTCAACTCGTGTAGATGTTCCAGCAGGAATTTTCATACACAAACTACACAAGTCGTCCATACCTGAATAGGTCACACCACCAGTAATCCCGACTACTGACGTCTCCCGAGAAATCATGATGATAGAGGTCGACTGGAGGACACCCTTCCTCGACTACATCAAAGATCACCAGCTCCCATCTGACAGGAATAAAGCTGAGCAAATCTCCCGACGCGTAAAGAATTACGTTCTAGTCGGAGACAAGCTCTACAGGAAAGGTGCATCATCTAGAGTACTCATGAAGTGCATCACCAGAGAAGATGGCCAAGAAATCCTAGAGGAGATTCACAGAGGAATCTGCGGCAACCATGCATCTTCAAGGACACTAGTTGGCAAGGCTTTCAGAGCGGGCTTCTACTGGCCAATGGCTTTGGCCGACGCCAAACAACTGGTTCAGAAATGCAAAGGTTGTCAATTCTTCACAAAACAGCCACACGTGCCGGCCTACAAGCTAGTCACAATACCTCCAACATGGCCATTTGTTTGCTGGGGGCTCGACATGATTGGCCCGTTACCAACTGCGCCAGGAGGATTCAACAGAGTACTCGTGGCAATTGACAAGTTCACCAAATGGATTGAGGTCAAACCGGTCACTTGCCCTAAAGCAGACTGAGTCCTCGACTTCTTGGATGAAATCGTACACCGCTATGGTTTTCCCAACAGGATTATCACAGATCTCGGGTCAAACTTCAATAATCACGACTTTTGGGAATATTGCGAGAACAGCGGCATCGACGTCCACTATGTCTCGGTTTTCATCCGCGAGCCAACGGACAAGTCGAGCGAGCTAATGGCATGATACTCGATGCTCTGAAGAAACGACTACATGACGTCGGCATAGATGGGAGCCTACGTACCCAACCATGCAAGACTACGGGACTATCACCCTATTTTCTGGTATATGGTTCGGAAGCCATATTACCCGCCGATATAATGTGGCAATCACCATTGGTTGAGCACTACGACGAAGAACTTGCAATAGAAACGCGGTGAACGGATATAGACAGTTTGGAAGAAACAAGATGCGCAGCACTAGTGCAATCTGCCAGATACCTTGACGGTTTAAGGTGTTATCATGACCGCAACGTCAAGGAAAGATCTTTCAACTCGGGCGATATGGTTCTTAAATGTATTCAAGACACGTCTGGATTACATAAACTCAATTCACCATGGGAAGGTCCTTACATCGTATCAAAGGTTACATGACCTGGATCTTACAGACTCCAAGAGCTTTCAGGAGAACAGGTGCCAAACTCCTGGAATATAGAACACCTCTGTCGCTATTACCCATAGCAGCACTCGAGTACTCACTTCAAGGCAATTACTCGGGATGACTACCCGATTACCGACTTCAAGAGGTGTTCGCTTCAACGAGCTATCAATACAACAAGGATCCTTGCCCTAATACAAAATCTTCATATCAATCTTTACTGAAACAAGAGTACATCAAGTTACATACGAGTACAAGGACTTGGCTTACACGAAGACTACAAGCAACTGCCTACTGGCGGGCTGCATTTAAGCCTCAGGCTTTTACTATATCACAAGGCCACTCAGGTCTGTCGACCGCAGGAAGGGCCAACACGCAAGGAAGCTACGCAAAACGCAGCCATGCCCAGGTATCCTACCCAAGGCACTGCCAGGTACTCCATCACCGCCATCGCCTGGACAGCGGCAACGCCAAATCCGGCAAGACGCGCCTAGAGGGAACCAAGGCTGCTCTTTTGCTAGCCTTGCGAAGCCCATCTACTCTACGGCCGCACCTCCACCTCTTTCAGAGCGGGATGAAGACCGCGGCACTCATCACCCATCACTCGCGAGTTCCAGCGCGTACTCCATTGGATCAGGAGCTGCAAGATGAGGCGTGCGATGAAACCTCCTACAAGGATTCTTCTAGCATCGCGGCTATCCCTACGAGCGCAGGAGTCTGTGGAGCGAAGGTGGCCTCAATCTACGAGGAATCTTCTTGCACTGGTGGACTCTTTGATTGTTCTCTACACTCAAATAGAAGCAACCGCAGGCAATCTATCGCTACTCAGAAGCTTGAGTTGGTTCACCCACCAGATGGCCCTATTTATAGCTGAAAGCCACAACTACCACCGGCCCAAGAGTTACTGTGCACCCGTGATCAATGAGTCTGACAACTCCTGACTCTGCCCATGTGACTGCACTCATGCTGCAACGGACAAAGGAGCACAGTACACCCATGCATCCGCAAAGGACAAAGGAGCACAGTACACCCGTACATTCGTAAAGGATAGATGAGTATAGTACACCCGTGTCCCCCAAAAAGATGAGTACTCAAACAGCATTACGACTACTCGACACTCAGGACTACAAGCCAAGCACAGCGTACATGTCGGGGGCTTCGACTACTCCGAACTCTCGATCGGGCGAGGCGCAGCCTCACTCAGGGTCGGGCGAGGCGGAGCAACCCTTCCAAAGGGTCGGGCTCCGCCGACCCCAGGACTCAGGGTCGGGCGAAGCGGAGCCTCACTCGGGGTCGGACGACGCGGAGTCTCGCTCAGGGGTCCGGCTCTCCTGACCCCAGGACTCGGGGTCGGGCGAGGCGGAATTTTTACCCTCGACAAGGTCAGATTTAGCCGACCCCAAAACTCAGGATCGAGCGAGACGAATCCCCTCCCCAGAGGGTTGGGCCTGGTAGAGGTGCAATACTTCGGGATTCGACAAAATGGAGTAAAAACTACTCTTTGCAAGACAACGACAACAAATCCAAAGGCTTGGCATTTCAAAATATCAATGCACTCGGATACAAGATTACACAAGTAGCTTAAAACTCTTCTAAGGAGACAAACTTCAACATCTTGGATGCAATAGGCTCCGCCTCCTCGAGGTACTGCGCATAGGCCTCCTCTGTGCAGTTGCGAGCCACGCCATCACCTGCTGCCGCCAAGTCTGCCCTCGGGTAGTAGGACTTCACAACCGCAAGCACCTATTTGCAAACAGTCTTGCAAAGTCCCGCCACTTTACTCGGGGCAGCTCTTAGTTGCTCTACTAGCGATTGCGGTCCTGCGCCTTCCTCCACGGGGGCTATGGCATTCACCAAGTCTTCGGCTGCTCCAGACAGCTCTCGGAGTTCGCCCCGAAGCGTTCCCATGGTCTGGGCATGATCTCTGCATGCCACCATGGCCATGGCAAGCATCACACCATTCTGCAAATTTCGGTCCCGCTGATGCTCGCAAGCGGCCTGAGCTTCCGTGAGCGCGGACCAAAGATGTTCGGCTTCATCTGCCACTCGGTCATGAGCGTTCCTCCAATCAATAACTTGGCTCCATGCAGCCGCCTCCTGCTTCTTGAGCTCTACAAAGCAAAAGAACTCAGGCCACAGCCAACTACAGTTGGACACACCCAAAGTAGTCGCATTGCTTACCTTGATACTTCTTGTTCAAGGATTTGTAGTGGCTCTCCAGTTTTTCCTACAGAACCGCGTGATCCGCGCATTCCATGGCAAAGGACTTCGCCCTGACTTCATGCACCCGAAGAGCTTCTGTCAGTCAGGCACATTCTTGCTCCAACTGGCGGCTTCTTTCCTGAAAAATCCAAGTATGGTGTAATCAGTTTAGAAGCCTCACGACTACTCGGGTCATGCTATAACATCAACAATATCTACCTGGAAGCCCCGGAAAACGTTGATGGCCCTTTGGAACTCCAAGTCAGAAGGAAGGCTAAGTACTGGTTTTTGGGTACTCTCCACAAGATGAGGAATCGTACCCAGAGCAGCACCTACAACATTTACCATGTCAGCTATCGACTACGACTACAATAAACAGATTACAGGCACTTACCGGGAGCAGTCGTTTGTTTGGATTTTTCAACAACAGCCAACGCTCCGCCAGAAGATGATGGTAGGCCGGCACTCCCCGAGCCTGATGCAGCAGTAGGAACCTCCACTGAGCGAATCACGTCTTGAAGCATAGACATAGTAGCTCCAAGACGGCCGGCGTCAACCTCGGGTATCTCTTCAACAATAAAGTCCTCCAAAGGAACAGATGTTGTAGTCAAGGGATCCAGCACTATCCCTATAGGGATAGTCTCCTCTGCATCTCTGCACCAAAAGAGTGTCACTACATGATTTTGAGACAATCCAACGACATCCAACAAGACAAGAAGGCTCACCGGGTTGAACATGGCGGCAGTCACACAAGCTTCTTCTCGGCGACAGGCGGCCGAGTACTAGGAGCGCGGGAACAGCTGCCGGCACCATCTTCTCACCAAGACCTACAAAACCGAAGTCAAGACTACAGTACTACTCATATGAATACAATCGGAAGGGACAGCACTTACCACTGGTAATCACATTGGACAGCAAGGTACTAGTAGCAAATACTAGTGACACCTCCTTCGTCATACCCGCTACTCCAGCAGGCAGCCCCAGGACCGCCTGGTCAGCAATGGGCGGCATGGTAGCCGACGGAGTTGGCGCGGTTAACCCGGGGGCTACCACAGTTTCTGTTGATGGCACCCTCTCTGGCACCGTGTCAACAGCCGCATCACCGACTTCAAGGTCGGACACGGCCATTTCTTCAGAAATAGCCTCATCTACAGCCTTCGCGAACCAAGACAAGATTCACCACATCAATAACGAATTTCAAGTTCGTCAGTAATACACAAGTTACCGACTGCATACCTTGGTACCCCGAGACTTCTCAGGGGTTGAAGTAGACTTAGTCGCAGACATCGTGCGGACTACTCTACGTCTCTTGACAGGAGGAGAAGGCTCATCCTCCGACTCCTCGACAACGGCTTCCGACTCTTCTTCCGACTGCGCCAAGTAGCCGGCAAGAACTCGGGACTTCAAACAACAAATCGGTATCAGCAACAAGAATCACAAGTCAAAGAAGAAGTCAGGAGGAAAATACTTACCACTTCTGGCTCGTACCAGGCGTCATACTGACGAAGGGCTGCAGGGATTACTAGTACTCCCTGATAGTTCCTAAAAAACTTGGCCAGCAGCGCCTCTACATCATCATCAGATATGTCCTCATCAGACATACGCGATGGATCCTTCAGACCTCCGTACTCACTTCCCGAGTGAGCATGTTTTTGAAGTGGCTGGACCCTTCTCTTCAGGAAGCTGGCCGCCACGTTGATCCCAGTCAAACCGAGCACTTTCAACTCGGTAATCTGCTGCATCAGGTGATCGAGCTCTGGGGTGTCCTCGGGCTTGCTTACCCAGTTTTCCGCATGCTTGGGCGCGTGACCAATCACCACGGGCAAGCGAGGATCATGGTTCCCGATGTAGAACCACCTTTTCTTCCAATCCCCATGGGAGTCGGTCAGATTATACTCAATATACGCATTCGAGTTCCTGAGTTGGAACCATTGGAGCTGGGCACTCGGCTGACGCTTGCAACGGAATAGCTTCCTAAACAACTCGAGACTTGGAGGTACTCCCAGATAAACTTCACACAGATGTACAAATATAGACATGTGCAGTACACCATTGGGATTCAAGTGGACGAGCTGAAGATTGTAGTACTCGAGAATACCTCTGAAGAAGTCAGAGGTGGGCACCGCCAGTCCCCTTTCCAGAAAATGAGCAAGCATCACCATCTCGACAGGATGTTCCTCAAACTGCCACGCATTGGGAAATGTGGGGCGCCACTCAAGGATCTCCTTCGGCTGAAGGAGCTTGGCATCAACTAGTGCTTGAACAGCTTCTTCCTTCATCACCGAGTGTTGCCAAGTCACCCCAGGTGGTGGCGGCGCAGTTTGGTCCGTCCGCCCCACTTTCGGCGCCGGCAGCACCAACTCTTTCCCCTTCTTGGATTTGACCTTGCCCATCGTCGGAGCCTTGCCTTGGATCTTCTCGGGTTTCTTGCCCATCTTCTTGGTGTGCATTCGATGGACTCAACCTCAAGATAAGAGGGGGCTCACACTCGGATCTTTGTCCAAAAAGCGGGGCTATGGCGGCGGCGGCGGTTTTCATGGAGGCAAAATGTGGAGAGGAGGAGCAGAGGAAAAAGAAGAACAGATCTAATGCCCGTGCGGCGTAACAGCAACCGAAAAGGGGTTTTCCAGATTTATCTCCGCCAGCTCCGGTTTCGACACATCAGTTATGCAACGGACAGATTAATCGCGTATTAATCACCTTAAACACCCAATGGCTACTCTACTCAATGGACTACTGACCACTTCAACGACAGGAATCGCCTAAGTGCTCGGGGGTTGCGGGTACCGTACCCGTTGGTCAGTTTTTTCTTTTTCAAGATCTCCGAGGGTAAAATGGACAAAAGCTGGTTTGACCCCAAGCCTGACTCTTCGACTCAACCTAAGGCTCGGGGGCTACTCCATATGGAGTGCGATTGACATCGCACTACCATATAAAAATTACTCGGGATGGAAACAACTAAGAGAAGCAAAAAGAGTACCTTCCAGCCGCGCGACAGTACTCGTGCACTTCAATCTACAACCTCTACGACCAAGCTACTCGGATGGTGCCTGCAGTACCCAAGACTGTGGCGCACGACTACAAAGTACTCGGGGGCTTGTCGGGCATGCTCCCCAGGCCCACGAGTAGGCCTTGGACAGCCCACTAAGGGACATACTCGGACAAGATCAGAACAAGGATAGGCGTATCCTTCTCGAACTAGTCTTGTATGTTTATGGAAAACTACTCGGGCCAATACCGAGTAGAACTCTGTAATAGTACCCGACTAGGACTCAGACTTGTAACCCTGCCCTCCCGGGTATATAAGGCTGGGCAGGGACATCCCTCAAACACAATCCTCAAGACCAGAACATACATCAATACAAACCAACACACAGGACGTAGGGTATTACGCGATCTAGCGGCCCAAACCTGTCTAAATCGTGTTCCTTGCGTCACCATTGATACCTTGATTCTCGACGACCCTTACCACATAAAAGACCACCTAGGGTACCCCCTAGGCGGGTTGCCGGTCTAAAACACCGACAGGCGCACCGCCCGGTTTCTCGCTCGGCCTGGCAAGAAGAGCACATCGGTCGCACCCCCCCGGCCATTACGCGTGGCTATAGTGGTCAGCATCGTCCACGACGTGCACGGCTACAGTGGCCAGTCATCATCATCAACTCGCATGGCTACAGTGGTCGGTTGCCACGCACATCTCGCTTGCTCAGCTACAGTGGCTGATCGCTGGGTCATCGATGGGACCCAATGGCAACCACCCCTCCTCGATGGCCATGCTGACAGGATGAAATCAGAAGGGAAGGAGGCAACCCCGGTGGCTTTGCCCGTCTCCCTGTGCTTTGCCTTCCTTGGTTACCTTTCTACCATTTTACTTTCCTTACGCCTGGCTCATTTGTAACCCTTGTATCCTCTTTGCACTGTAAAAGGAGACTAGGGGGCCCGAGGGCAGGGGATCCAGAGAGACCGAACCCCGAATTCACCCAAGTACAAACCAACCGAACCACCAGACGAAAAACACCCACAGAGACTTGGGACCGGCTTCCCTCTCTCGCCTGTTTGTAACCCCCATTACAAACTTGGCATGAGTAACGCGAGCAGCCTCCCACACTGGATGTGGGGCTATTCCTGCCTAAACCAGTATAAATCTCGTGTCCTATCATGCAACCATCCGAGCCTTACGTGCATAGAAAACAAATTTACTTGCCGGAGTCTTGACCCGTGATTCTTGACACCGACAGTTGGCACACCAGGTAGGGGGCCTTTTCCTGTATGATGATCATCACCGGCTTCGGATGGCCAACCACGACATCGGCTTCGCTCCTGGCTCCCACATCCACTTCGGAGCCTGGACTTCCTCGCCACGGGAGAGGGAATCGAGCTGATTCCTCTCCTTGTCCTGCCCGCTCACCCTGTCACCTCCAGCTCCGCCACCGGAACAGTGGTGAGTGGCCAGGCGCGCACCACGGGGCCTCCTTTGGAGGAGCAGCCCTTTGGCCTACGCAATGCCGTGAAAACTTACGGTTGTCTCCTAGCATGATCCATGATCGTGCCACCCGCGAACAACGAGTTCATGGGCGTAATGGAAACGGCCTCCAACGCTGGTTCCAACAACGAGAGCCACCACCCCTCGCGTGAGTGCTTCATGGCTGACGTGCACTCCATGGGGTCCAACGATGACAGCAGCAAAGGGAGGCAACGCACTCCCCCACCACGTGTCGCAACTACAGCCGGGGCCCTCGCCAGGGTCCTGGAGCAGCCTCGGCTACCGGAGGAGCGCGTGGTGCCCAATCAGGAGGTCGAGCACCCCCGCAATGAAGGCGGAGCGCATCAACGGGCACGCGATGTCCAGTGGCGCATCTACGAGGACGAGGATCGTCCTCAACTCTTCGCACGCGCTAGCCAAAACATCACCACTGCAGCGGCCCTACTCCGATGACTCCCCGAGCTAGCGATGCCTAAGGAGCGACAGGCCCACCAAGAGGTGCGCAACCTGCTTGAGTGCGCCGCAGTTCAGTAGGCGAAGAGCTCCGCGTTCCGGTGACACGGGCACAACACCAGCAGGGCAGCGCCCACCATGCCTCCCGAAAGGCATGGGGAGTCTGTCCACTGGCCTCTCCCCGGGGGAAACTGGGCCGCGTCCGCTCGACGGACCCCACCGCCTGCAGGTGGTGGAGCCCCATCTGTCTACCGGCGCTTTGGTCCTATCCGCGATGCTAGTGACACCCTAGACGCGTGGAGGCGCTCCCTCACGGACAGGGAGGACGGAGCTGACCGTGGCTACCACGTACACCGTGGTGGCCACTACGACAGCGAAGAAGATCGGAGCCCGAGCCCCGACCCAGCGGGGCCCAGGGCCTTCTCCGCACGCATCCTGAACACACCATTCCCAACACGTTTCAGGCAGCCCACCAGCGTGGCCAAGTACTCCAGGGAGACGAACCCTAGACTTTGGCTCAACGACTACCGGCTCGCCTGCCAGGCAGGTGGGGCGGATGACGACCTGTTCATCATCTGCAACCTCCGTCTTTTCCTAGCCGACTCCGTGCGAGCCTGGCTAGAAAACCTTCCCTCAGGCCGGATCCGTAACTAGAACGAACTGAAGGACATCTTCGTGGGGAACTTCCAGGGCACGTACATGCGCCCTGGAAACTCCTGGGACCTCTGAAGTTGCTGCCAGGGGTTGGATGAGACTCTCCGAGAGTACATCTGGCGCTTCTCTAGGAAGCGCACCGAGCTCTCCAACGTCGCCGATGCCGACATCATCGGGGCCTTCTTGGCAGGCAACTCCTGTAGGTCCTTGGTCCATGAACTGGGACGTATGGGCCCACAGACCACTGAGGAGCTCCTCAACATCACCACCAACTTTGCCTCGGGTGAGCAGGCTGTCGGGGCGATCTTCGATTGCTCCAAGGGCAAGGCAAAGCGGGAGGAGGATGCCGACAAAGGCACCTCCAACCGCCAGAAGAAGAGGAACATCGAACAGCTAAGTCGCTTTTACCCTTAGCTGTCATTTCTAAGCTTTGTACATGCCTCCACCATTTATTGTTTGTGAAAAAAGGGGTGTTTTGAGTTGCTTTCACTAAAGTTTCGTTCCAAGCTTAGGGATATCTGACCCTGGCTCTGCCCCAGGGTCGCATATCCCTCGGGGGCTGTTAAGGGCTCCGGCCCAAGACACTTGGCGTCCTCTCAAAACATCATTTTTTCCAAACTGACCCTCTTCCTAAACGTTTGAGCACAAAAAGAGAGGAGAGCGCGAACGACGCTCGGGCAAGACCGATCGAACTGCGAGAAACCCACGCCCTAGCGGCTACGGTGCCTTTGCTCATCGACGCTTCCCAACGCACCCGACTCGCACTTTGAACTTTCCAAACCCAAAAAATAGAAAGAGGATCGAAAACTTTTTTGAAAAAATTGCATAACCAGAAAGGCCTCTGTGGCCATCGCAAAGGCAAGTTCAGAGTTACTCAATTATTTACATATTTTTGGGCATCTTTGCCCGATACAGCTAACTCTCATCATGGGCGCTCTGGTGGGACGGCTTCCTTCTCCAAGAGCTGCACCAAGGCCTCCGTGGGAGCAAGCACCGACGCGTCAATCTCATCCAGCTCAGCCTCGGTATAGCCAAAGGCGTACCCCCCGCTCATCGCATCGAAGTTGAGGCGGTCGTAGTGGGATCCAAAGACGCCAAAGGCCCACCTCACGCCAATGTGGAGCGCTTCACAGACAATTTCGCACACCCGCCGGTACTTCCCGAGGACACGAGCCGCCAGCGAGCTTGTCCCCTCCTCTTGGACCACCCCAAGGTCTTCGCAGACGATGCGGACGGCATCCTGCAGGTTGGTGTGCTTGGCGCACTCCGCATCGGCGGTGTCCCTCAATCGAGCAAGGTCACTCTCAAGGCCTGTCCAAAAAACGCCACAAAGTTAGAAACTAGCGCAACGCTGCAAGCAAAGAAAAGAGGACAACAAAGTCCTTACCATCGGATTGGGCTCACAGCAGACGTTCCCAGTTGACTCCTTGGGATACAACGGTCTAAAGACCCTGCACCTGCGACTGGAGCCGACTGACCTCCTCACTCAGGTCGGCTGCCATCTTCTCGGCCTCAGCCTTCTGGCCCGTCTCGAGGTCACGATCTCAGCTGGCTGCATCACGCTCCTGCCGAGCGGTGTGCCACTCGTGTCGGATGTGCTCGACGATCTTTTGAAGAGCTTCATGCTCCTTGTTCAACCAGGCAAGCTCCTCGGCATCACGACGGGCCTTCTCGGTGATGACCCGGACCTTGTCCTCTGCACTCCGCGCGCCTCCTTCTCCCGCGCTTCCAGGGTGGCGGTGTTCTGGTGTGCGGTGGCGAGCCGCCTGGCCATCTCCCCGTTCTGCCGCGCCTCCCTGGAGAGGCGTTCCCAGAGCCCTCGCTTGTGCCGGAGGAACTCAGACTTCCCCCGGCTGCAGTCCGAACCTAGCAGCCCGAACCTGTCTAAATCGTGTCCCTTGCATCATCATCGACTCCTTGATTCTCGACTATCCTTACCGCATAAAAGACCACCTAGGGTACCCCCTAGGTGGGTTGCCGGTCTAAAACACCGACACCCCGTAACCAGTGGATGGGTCTAGATCGGCAGGTACTCCTGCCGTTCTCCACTACGCCGACATCATCAACGGCGATTGCACGGAAGGGATAGGTGTGGGATTAAACGGTACTTGCTATTGGAAACGTGGTGCACCACTATAACCTAGGGGCAATGTGGTGTTGTATCCCCATCGGCTGAGGAGCTAATTGGAACATGTTGGTGCTGCCGAAAAGCTTCTGACCGGTGCGCTGATAGGAGGGGCATAAGCTGGTCCTTGATACCCCTGCGCCACACCATTGGCCATGGAGCTAATGACGGTGTTGTACACCGTGTGGGTCATCACCTTGGACTAATCAATCATAGCCTGATAAACAGACTGCCGGATCATCTCGGACATCTTCCCCGAGTCTTCGACGATGGTGAATGGTGAGGAGTCGGAAGGGCGGTCTTCTTGATGGGTTCCCCGCTTCTAGTACGACTGTAGGATTGCAGGCATTCCTTCTTGAACTCTTCCATAGCCATCGCCATCTCATCCCTCTGGTCATCCTTGAGATCTTCCTCGGTGACTTCAATGACGTTGTCTTCCAAGATTTTGGCAGCCTTCGACATATCGGATCTTGCTTCGGTCCCATTGGGCGTGCCAAAAGTGTGTTGACATCAAAAATTGGACGATGACTCTGGCTCCTGCATCGGACACACGACTTGGAAGAATCGGCTTAGCTCCTATTCGGGTTATTGCCCTTATGCGGTTCATGTGGCGTGCTAGTCAATCTGACCTGTTGATTGACAAGGAAGAAAAGATATCAAATTCCAAAGATTCAATCGGCTAAAGTTCCGATCTGTCCCGAAAGATGTATCAGCGAATCGGTCGTGTAAGGATGATCAGCTATGAAGCAGCCGACAACCATGTGGCAGTTGTAAAAGATACTACTGGAGTAACCTAAACAATGCTTCGGAAACAACACTTGGAATAGATCTAATCGGCTGTATTATAATAAACAAGACATTGATATAGCCGACATTTTGTGTCTAAAGCTGGATAACTGGTGATAAAAACTAAAATAACAAGTAAAACCTATAATTCTAGTAAATATCGATAACTGGTGAATAAATCTAAACAAAACAATAGTGATGCGCCCGAAGTTAAAGCTTAGATATTACTCGATACGCGGACTTACAAATTGGCCGGAGGTCGTGTTGATGCAGCCCTGCCAACTTGTACGAACTTGTGAAAAGAAAAAGGATTTGGCGAAGTCACCGACTTGAAAGTAAAGTTACGTGAAAAAGTAGATTGGTATTGATGATTGTTGTGTTTTACAAGCCTCACGAGGCACCTATTTATACCCTGTTATAGCTGATTTCCTAACTGACTACGATTTTATCTCTTATTCAAAATAACAAATATTTACATATGGATGCAACTCACATCGGAGTCGAATATCAATCAGTCCTCCATGGGCCAACTCTGTCTTCATCTTGCTACCATTTTGGCCGATTCAGGCCCATATCAGCCAAGCTGCTCTAGCTCCCAATCGGCCAGTCCTCATCGACTCCCTCGACTAATCGGCCCAAATACTGTAGCTCTATCGGCCGATTCCCCTAGCCACAGCTTCTTGCTTATCCACATCGACCACTTTTCTTTTCTTGACGCCGACCCTAACACGTGTCAAAAACTGGTGTCAACAGGCATATTGGATGGCTAGTCACGGAGCCACAAAAGTATCCCCATATCAGTTGGTTTATGGGCATGAAGCAGTGCTACCTTGGGAGTTAAAGACTAGGTTTAGGCATGTGTCATTGCAAGATTAGTTAATAGCCGAGGAATACTCTGCCTTGATGAAAGGGGAGTTGGAAGACTTAACAGGTCATCGGCTAAGGGCTTTGATCAGTATCAAAGAAAATAAGAAAAGGGTGGCTAGATGGTACGACAAAAAGGTCAAGGTCAAAGAGTTTTCCCAAGGAGATATGGTCTGGAAACTGGTATTGCCATTTGGGTCTAAAGATCCTAAATTTGGAAAATGGTCGCCTACGTGGGAAGGACCATATCGAATAAACCGGTGTGCTCCAGGCAATGCGTATATTTTGGAGACACTTGAAGGAGAAGAGTTCACAAGGGCTCTAAATGGAAAATACTTGAAGAAATACTACCCTAATATATGGGTAGATGCATAGCCGATGGTGCAATGCTTCGGGTTGACATAGCCGATACTAAAGAAGAAAGAGGCAGACATACGGATAGCCGATGAAACATAAACTGATCATAGTTCGGTACATTGGTTGTGACACGGCCAACGCAATACAGGTTGCCCTTAGAACAAATAATACTTGCAACATTTGGGATACAGAAGGTTATTACATCAAAGTCATTGTCGTATGATGGCCAAGATATTTTATCACAGGTAAATCTGGCTGGCTCTATATTGATATCGGCACATACCTACTCCCTTTAGCGAGATATGCTTGGGAGGTGTCCCAGTTGGGTCTCAGTAGTGCTGATTTCCCTGTCGACTCGGCCCAGTTCCAGTTGAAGTTAGGTCCTCCTTGCTTCCAAAATAGTTTGCTTGTCTTCAAGCAATACACGAGGGGGAGGTTGATGGCTTCGAAGGGTTGGCTGCTGTGCCTACTGGCTTGATCCTATAGCTTCAATTGAGGATAAATTGATTTAATGTTCGTAGGCAGATGGTCTCTGATTTGGCCACGATGAGCTTGAATCAAGGCTTTGTCTGTTTTGGTCAGAGGTTCGTTGGAATGGAGGATCTGGATGACTTGTTCAAGCTGTTCGTCCATTTGATTTGGCTAAAAAAGGGGAACAAAGAGTTAAGGATTGATTCACAATAACCAATTCAGAATTGAGAAAGCATAACGATACCTGATTGAATGATGAAGAAGATGTCATCTTGGACATAAAGGTTTCGGTTCGAATCAAGTGCTTATAGAGGCGAAGGCTAGTGCGGTTGTGCGAATGCATCTAAAGGGAACAATTGCTGCTCATATTTATAGAACGGTATTGGAGGATTCGGATGTTAAGCAATGGTCAACCAAAAGAGGCGCATTGAATAAAATGGCCGTTGGCAAGTCAGAGAAAGCTGCGAAGAATTGGCCAATCCACATTCAAGGCGGACAATGAATGACGACATCACAAAAGAAAGATACATGGAGGCCGATAGTGTTCCATTACAACTATTCCAGAAGGGTTTGGATAGCATTTATCGCACGCAGGCGAATCTGATCGGCCGCCTTTATTATTCTATGGTCATCATCGGCTGAGCTGGGAATGTCTGGTATGCTTCGATGAAGCCAAATATCTTGACGAGCATGGGTTTGCTTCTCCTGCTCTAACTACTCGAGGACGATTGGGAGTTGAGCGAGCTTGCTTTCCTCTACAGCGATGGCGTCACTGATGATCTTCATTTCCTTGGTGAGTTCTACCCGCCGTGCTTTAAGCCGATCTATTTTGCTAACGATGTTCGGCTAAGAATTGCTGGGGAAGCTAATCCTGTGATGAAGTTCATCAGCACAGAGCCTGTGGGATTCTTTCTCTTGGTGCAACTGCTCCCACTTGGCGCGATCGGCTATGTGTTGTAAAGCCCTTGACACCAGAATCCGCATGCTCTCTATGTAGGCTGTAGGAAACAGAGCTTCTTCCGTGTCTTTGGGGACCTGGCCTTTGAGCTCGCAGAGGATTTTGCGTATCGGCTCTGCATCTTCCACCAACTGGCCAATATTCTACTAGAGGAAGTCCCGCATGCTTTGAAACTTGATTTTCACATCATCAGACAAGGATTTAGTAGCCGACGAGTGCGACAAGATCTCTTCTTCCTCATCAAGCCCTCCAACCTGGAAGGAGAAGAGACTGTTGTCGGGGCTGTCTTAAGCCTATACAAAATAAATATAATATAAGCTGATGATGTTAAAATAGAAATCGGTTAAATATGAAAGGTGCTTACATGCTTTAGTTGGGTTTCTCTAGTTTGTGCTGGTGGTTCTGCCACATCCGATGGAGGTTCTTGATGAGTCAGCTCATTGGAAGGCAATTCGTTCTCTGGAATCGCACCAGTTGAAAGTCTCTAGTAGTTATTGGCTTGTAAAGGGTTGCTGATGTTGGGTTAGAGATGATTTCCTGAAAAAAGGGTATTTTTGATAAAATAAAGTGTATTGAGCTAAAAAAATGACAGATGATCCTTTACCTCTAAAACCAATGCAACTGATGGTTCAGGAGGGTCGCTTGATGCATCTAGGTTAGCCTGTATAGAGGATCGGCAGAGTTCAGTAGTGAAGGTTACGAAGACTAAAGCAAAACATACTTGGTTACCTGGGTTGGTGGAGTTGTGATAGGTACGGTCTCTAGAATGTCCTTGGCAGGAGGATCGGCTGATGCTGGTACAGGTTGCTCCTGTGCCGATTGTGTAGATGGTTGAAAGAAGCAAAGTTAGCATCGGTAAGGTATATAATGAGTTTAAAAGCAATGAGATTACTTGGATAGCCTCTATCAAGAGTGATGCTTCCATCGATGCTACTTCTGTCAGAATGACCATTTGGGGTGCCGCTGCTGCCGTCGGATCAGTCTCCTAGGCTGATGTTGCTACCGGCGGATCAGTTGCTTGAGCCGATGTTGAGCCCTTTTGAAGGCGCTTCATGCGGGTAGTCTTCTCGAGGGTGGAGACTTTGCGCTTTTGACCTGTGGCTATGTCCATTAAGGATGGCGCACCATAACCGATGAGAGGATCAGCCGATGGAGGGGTGTAGGCAATCGGCTTGTTGCTTTGGCTAACGGTTGGAGGTGTAAAGTCAATACCCTGTAAAGGGGAGAGGTATTAGTGAGAAGAAAATATATGTGACAAAAGAAGACTCGGTGAAATCATTGAAGTCTGGGCCAAACTTCCTGCAGTATATCCCTGTTGCCATGCAGAAGAGATGATTCTTCCATTCTTTCCACCACAACCTGAATTGTTTAATGGTGAAGGTGGCAGCTGTCCATGATTCTAAGTTGATGGTGCTGGCGTTCGGGACTAAGTTGCTAAGTCTGTTATATTCAAGACCGCTAGAAAGTTTCTCATGGGGCTTCACAAGATCGGCGAAATAAGGTCTTATCGGCAATAGTCCAAAGCTGAGTTGACGAGATGCTGTTGATGGGTGATAAAATTTGTACGTCGGATATTGACCTTTACCAGCGAAGAAATTAGCTAGGAGGATTTCAGGTTTGATGATCGCCTCTAAGACTTCTCCGTGAAAGGTGCACGTGATGAAGTTGAAATAATCTGGCAGCTTAAAAATGGGGACTTCACTATGATAAGCGTATCAGATGGTAGCCCCTTTGGTGAGTCCGTTGTAACAACACTTGAAGGCCTCAGCTGCTGCGGAAGGGGTGAGTTTACTGCTAGGGACAGTTGATACTGCTTCACCATAAGACATGCATCGGCGGGTTGCAATGGTTCTTCCTCTAGCTGATCTATGGGAAAGGACATACTCTTGATGTCATACTTGTAGGCGCGTTGCAAGTGAAGATTAAGCCACAGATTGATGAACCACAAGGGGCCGCCTAGATTGCCGATGGGTTCTCCAGCCAATAGTTTGTTGGATACTTGATGCAGTAAGTGATAGGTTGATCCAAGAAGATACTTTCCTAGAGGAATTGAGGATCTCGTCGCCAATGCTTCGTCCAAAGGTTGCAGATTAGTGGTCGGGCCGGCCGATCTCCTGCAGAACACAAATTTGTCCAACCACAGCTTCAGAAAGACCACATGCTCCTTTTCCTCAATGGTTCTGGTTCTAAAGTGACGATCAATGTAACCTTTCCATCCGCCGATGGATTTTGTCTCTAGCCGATGAGAACCTTTAGCCGGGAAGTGAAATGGCAAATCAGTGGAAGTGATATCCAAGCCCATCAACATCAGGACATCAGCTAAGGTTGGGATCATCGACCCATGACTGACTAAGAAGACATTTAGGGCGTCTAACCAGAAATATGACGCGGCTATGAGCATGGGTTCGTTTCTAGTCATATCTAATAGAGAAAGGGTAATGCATTGACTGATGCGGTTCTCTTGCCAGAAGACCCTTTTGGAGTTGGCCATCCTAAGATACCAGTTTTTCCATCCGGGTGTGCAGTTGGGCCAAGATCTAAAAGCGTGATCCCAATGGGCCAGATCCATCGATGCAGATTTAAAAGGGATTCTATTGGTCTCCAAATTAATCAGATCTGTCAGATCAGGGTCTCCCATGGGGCCTAAGGCAATGAATCCAAGGGTGTCAACTATGGGGATGGTGATCTCTAAGCTCATGAGAAATGCGAAAATGGCTAAGTAAGAAAAGGAAGATAGAGGCACGGGGAAAATGACAAAGGCGGGGAAGTGTACCTCGAGGATGGCGGTAAGAGTGGCCATGGAGCTGGTTACCTGAGATTTGGGGTTTGAAGCAATCAATAGATGAATCTCCAATGGTCACTGAAGGTCGCTAGGAGTCGTTGAAGGTTGCCTTTCGCTCGGAGGAAAGTGGAAGCAAGGTGTGGCGGTGCGAGAAGATGAACCGGTGGGGAAGAAGAAGATGACGGCTGTAAATTTATAAACTCACCCGAGAGGATAAATGTGGTATTTCATCCGCTGCCTGCGCAAAACCCGAAGAGCTGTTACCCCCAGATGCTTTTTCAGGAATCATGATTGAGGATATTTTGGAATAGAAAAGATCTTGTTACTTGGTGATTAGTAGGCATTGGCGTTTTCCCAGAGAAGGTGTAAATCATGTTTATGATAATTTCGGAGCAAAAGATATGTTTCACTTCAAAACTGGGGGGCATGTGTTGACACTATTTTTTGACATAGGTCAAAGATGGCGTCAAAAGGAAGTAGAGATGCCGATGCATGGTGGAAAGACAACGGACAGTGGGATTGGCCGATGAGGTTGCAAAGGACTCAGCCCATGAAGCTATAAGAGATCAGCCGATGATGACAAAAGCCTTGCCGATAGAGGAAGACATAGGCCTAGCCGATTGAATGATAGGGAGATAGCCGATGGGGTCAGCCGATGCGAGCAGAAGGATTCTTGCCGATTGGAGATGTTGGAGGTTTGGCCGATGAAGAGCAGGTTTTGGTCGATGGACGTCAAGTTTAGATGTTGGAGGTTCGGCCGATGAAGAGCAGGTTTTGGTCGATGGAGGTCAAGTTTGTTTCTGACTTCCGTTCGAGTCATTTTTGTTTTGTTTTGTTTGGAAAGTTTGTTTCTTTAGAGATAGATCTTGTGTTTTGTCGTAATCGACTAGGACTAGAAGTCTTGAGGTTGAGGGTATAAATAGAGGCCCTGCGAGGTCATGAAAGACATACACATCATAATCAATACAAATCTACTTTTCTTCGCAATTTACTTTCAAGTCGGCGACTTTGCCATCGTTTTCTTTTTCTTCACAAGTTCTTCCAAGCTAGTTGGGCTACATCGTCATGATCTCCAGCTAGACTGTAAGTTTCGCGTCTACCGAAAATTTTGCTAAGCTTTAACTTCGGGTGCATCGTTGTTGTTTCGTCTAGATTTATTCACAAGTTATCGATATTTGCTAGATCTCCAAGTTATTCTTGTTGTTTTATCTCTTATCACAGTTATCCAGCCTGGAATATGTTCAACTCGGCTTTCACATTATTTCTCTCTTGATTCATTATCATACAGCCGATTAGATGTATTTCAAGTGTTGATAGCGTAGTATTGTTCAGGTCGTGTTTTAAGTTTCCTTTACATTAATTATGCCTACATCGGTTGATCTAGCAGATTGTCTTTTTCTGTATCAGCTACCTGACCGTGACTTTTCCTTGGAGTTAATCAAAAAATCAGCTGATTTGCTCTAGTATTTAACATTTTGTTTATCCTTGCCAATTAGCAGGTTAGATTGACTAGCACACCGCAGATCGAGAGGGCTACAACCCAAACAGGAGCAAAGCAGATTCTCTCGGGTTTCGTATGTTAGCACGCGAAAGTCATCTCCTAATTTTCGCATCTACACTATGTTTGAATACTAGTATGTTAAGTCAAGTAGTTGCAATGCTAAATAGGGACTTGGTAAAAGTTGAGTGATTTCTTGTCACTCGCGAGTTATAGGAGTTGCATGTTTATTTTATGTTGGAACCATAAGGTTGACGGGCGGGGCTGGGCAATATGTTCTGAATTGGTGGATTTACCCTGTCTATCTAGAAGAAAGCTGTTAAAATCGAAATGTATTTAGAGCTATGGTCAAGTGTTTTAAAGTACTAAGCTCATACCTAGTATGGGATAGGGAAGCCTAGTACCTGATTGAACCGGGGTGTGGCTTTATCCCCGATCTCTCTGTAACTAAGTTCCCCTAATGTATCATATGGGTACGAGTGCAGTCACGGTACGGTGATGTTCCGGGACCGTGGGGCCTTGTATCCAAGGGAAGTAGGCCCTGTCCATGTGCCTGGGGATTGATGGGGATGGCTAACATGTGTAGACCCAGTGTGGTATGCATATGTCGTGGGTTTAGGTTCACCTTGCAAGGTTAAGAAACTCGATTCGAATCGTCTGCCTCTTACAGCTTAAGACTGCTTGACTACACATTTGCATTAAGTAAGAAAAGGAACAAGTATGATGAATAATACTGATGCTTGAATTAAAATTGCTCAATCACCATACTTTCTTAGAATAAGTGCTTACTTAGAATGGATAATCAACTAGAACCTGATGCTAAAATTTGAAAGTAAGGACCTACTTTAGATGCTTTTGGCAAAACAAACCCCTCAGCCAAGCCTTGCATGTTTAAAAGTCGGTGGAGTAGATATCGCCTGACGGGTAAGCCTTGTTGAGTATTAGTATACTCAGCCTTGCCTGTGACTCTATTTTTAGGTATGGAAGTTAATAAGTTAGCTGCTAGTCTGACTTGGCCGTCCCAACTCCCTCCAGGTTGGACTATCAAGTGGGACCCATCCTTGGTCGACGAGGAACGCGGTGATTGATATCATGGCAGGCTTCACCATAGTATCATGTATCGACGTTAGTTGTATCATTTATTCCGCTGCTTTGAACTTTGAACTCTACTTTTATGCATTTGAACAAGTGGTCTGCTATAACTTAATTCGGGACCTGTAATGAAATATCTAGATTGTTGAAATCTCTAGACTCGTCATCGTGTGAGTATGCTTTGTTTCGATCCGAGACAAGTGGTTTATTGGGTGAAATCCGACAGACTTCCATGTTAATTTGATTAAGGTGTCTATTCGTATTTGGAGCGATGTTGAGAATACTTTAGCCGAGTTAACTTGGGTGGTTGTGCCACATATACACAACCATCTCTAAACATCTAAAAATCATCCAAGTCGTTGACGGAGGAGATGCTAAGCATCGGGGAGTGAGCTCCCCAAAGTGGCAACTGTGGTGCTCCGCTCTCTACGTCCATGCTGGAAACACCATCTATCTCCTCGGGATCCTCTTCCTCATCTATGACCACTGGAGGGGCTTGCATAGCTGCCTCCTGCTGATGTGCATCTCAATATGATCATTAGCATCTTACAACTCCATGTTGAGATCATGGATCTGATCCACCAAAATGTCCATATCGACCCCTCTGTCATCTAACTCCTACTAAAGCTCCCCCATCTAGATCTCCAACTGGGAAATCTATATGTCCTTATCAACTATCTCAAGCGAGAGGTCGAGCATCTGGTGGTTAATCTCATGGAACGAGATCTGATTGGCCTGCGCCAGATCGGTCAACTTAGCCATAGCCTCGCTCTGAAGAGCCTGCAGCCGGTACAGTGCATTCATGCACCGAGCTGTAGTGAAGATAGTCTCCTGGGGGCAAAAAAATCCCAAAAGCCCCATGTTCTCCATCCGGTCAATCCACATAGGGTCGTCGGTCTGAGCTGCCGGAAACGACCCTATGGGAGCCAAGATAACCTCCTTGGGGTGTTTACTACAAAAAGTAGTGAGCCCCTTGACAGTAGCTGCCTCCCAAGTGTTGTCAAGGTGGTAGCCAAGTGCCTCAACCTCTAAGGGTGGCCACTGAGGGTGCGCCTGGTGGGGAAGAAGGGTGAGGTGTACACGGCAACGGGGTACGCCGCGCTCCTCGTACTCCTTGCCCGTGTAATGGGGAGGAGTGATATACCCTGCCGAGCTCAAGACTCCCCACAGTATGGAAGGAAAACCCTCCCAATGTAGGCAGTCCGAGTGAACTCATCCATCCCAATCCACCACAACGTACACTGGGTCAACCATCTGGAAGAACAAAAACCGAAGGAGCATGTGAGAACTGGAAAGTCACTTATCCAAGACTGAAAACAGATTTCTGGACAGCTAGAGAAATAGTCATAAATCAAACAAAAAACCCAACCAAAATTTCTCAAACTTTACCAGAATGTTTCTTAGATATTTGGCTACAAGTTTGGTATTCAAAACTTTTGCCAAAACAGCCTCTAAGAGGGTCATAGACTCAGATCTTTCCACTGTGGTCTGGTCTAAAGTTTTATGCAACCGTGCATCACAATTCTGACTATAACTCTCAAGACACTTACCCAGAAATTTTGAACTTTTACCAGAAGGTTCTTTGATATGCTGCCTAGAACTTTGATTTTTGGACACTGGACAGAAACTGATCCTAAGATGGTCGTAAAATTCAATCTATGTCGACTGTGCATTCAGAATTTTTTTCAGCAAACAGTGGGTTACTAATTTGATCATAACCTGAGTTACACTTGGCCAAATTTTATGAGATTTTTACAGAATGACACATGCTAAATTCTGAACAACTTTCTTATAAAATTTTTCTGGAACAAATACCTTTTAAGAGCTTGAAAAATTCTGACAATAGGTAGCTGCAGTTCATGACAACTAGAAAATCCTTAGATGATCGGTAGGAATTTTGTGATATTTGCATTAGGTTGACATGTTATCATGCAAAGTTTGTTTCAATTTCCAATTTGCAAGTTTGTAACATGATGCATGCATGACCTATGCGTCCTCACAAATTCAAAGAACTGCCAATGACTTGGACTTACGGGGTTAGTGCCGGTGGCATGGCATAAATTTACAGCTCTCAATATAATAACTAGTTGATTTTCTAACCGTTTGTTAACTTAATGTAATCGCGATTAGTCTACTTGCAGAAGATCATTTATACAACTGAATCTTGCATGCTAGAACTCACGAAAGCATCCACATTCATTACCGTTCACTATATAAACGGCACCCGCACGATTTCTATTGTACGAGCAACGTTCATACGCAGAGATGCTGTGGGTATGTTACAGCAATCACCGTACCCCTGCACCAACCATTATTTTTGGGTACCACCACCATATTTGCATATGGTGCCGTGTGTACATTACAGCAATTGTCGTACCCCTGCGCCAATCGTTGTGCAAGTTAGTTTTGACAGAAAGTAAATGTGCTGGGAATTAGTATAATATAACTGTTGGTGCTAAAAATCGGCCGATGCTCCTCAGTGTCGGACACACGACCCGGGAGAATCTGCTTAACTCCTGTTCGGGTTATTGCCCTAGTGCGGTTCGCACGGTGTGCCAGTCAATCTGACCTGTTGATTGACAAGGAAACAAAAGTATTAAATTCCAGAGGCTTCGATCGGCTAAAGTTCCGATCTGTCTTTAAAAGCGTATCGGCGAATCGACCGATTTACTGTAGAGGTGACCAGCTATAAAACAGCCGATACCATGTAGCGATTGTAAAGAAAAGCTACTAGAGAAAACTAAACAACACTAGAGAAGAGACATTTAGGATAGATCTAATCGGCTGTATGATCATGAAGAACGAAAGTAATAAAAGCTAACAGTTCGTACCTCAAGCTGGATAATTGATGATAAAAACTAAAATAACATGTAAGACCTACGATTCTAGTTGATATCAATAACTGGTGAATAAATCTAAACAAAACAGCAGCGATGCGCCCGAAGTTAAAGCCTAGATATTACTTGATAAGCGGAACTTATAGAATTAGCCGGAGATCATGTCGATGCAGCCCTGCCAACCCATACGAACTCGTGAAAAAAAAGGTATTTTGGCGAAGTCGCCGACTTGAAAGTAAAGTATGAGGAAAAAGAATATTTGTTGTATCGATTGATGTGTTGCTCTTTTCGAACCTCTAGAGGTGGCTATTTATAGCCTATTACAATTGATTTCCTAACCGACTAGGATCTATCTATAATTTTAAACAATAACAAATATTTATAAACACAACTTGTATCTGAGTTGGTTACTATCTCCCAACGGGCCACTCCCCTTCTTCGACTGATCTTATTCCTAGCCCACCTTAGGCCCATACTAACCGAGCCGCCCCAGCTCCCAATCAGCCAACCTTCACCGACTCCTTTTGTCAGTTGGCCGAAATACTGTAGCTTCAATCGGCCGATTCCACTGTAGCTTCTGGCCTGCCACATCAGCCCGCCTTTCTCCTTCTTTGACGCCGATTCAAAACACGTGTCAAAATCCAACGTCAACTCATTCCCCCCAGTTTCAGAGTAAAACGCAACTTTTGCTTCGAAATTCTTCTCAACTTTAACTCTTTCTCCGAGGCAAGTGCGGCAGAGACTCCTTTTTGTCTCGCAGTCTTCTATCTAATGATTACAATCTTTTCAAACTGGGCGCCCGAGGCAACCGCTCCTTTGAAATTTGTGTAGACAGCACGGTAAAAATCCCACTTTACCCTTTGTTGGCCCTAGAAATCGGCTGATCGAATTCCCAGCGTCGGACACACAACCCGGGGGAATCTGCTTAGCTCCTGTTCGGGTGATGCCCTGGTGCAGTTCGCGCGGCGTGCCAGCCAATCTGACCTGTTAATTGGCATGGAAAGAAACGTGTCAGTTCCCAGAGGTTGCGATCGGCTAAGATTCCGATATCGAGAAAGCTTATCAGCGAATCGGCCGATTTGCCGTAATAAAGAAATCAGCTATGATGGAGCCGATTACTGGGCAACGTTAATAAAGAAAACTGCTGGAGTAATCTAAACAACGCTACAGTAGCAGCACTAGGAACAGATCTAATCGGCTATGCGTAAAATAAATAGATTAAACAACAAAGTACAAGAAAAGCCGTAATTGCCGATTCCTAGCTGGATAACTAGTGATAAAACCAGAACAACAAGTAAAACCTAGAATTCTATTAAATATCGATAACTGATGAATAAATCTAAACGAAATGACAGCGATGAGCCCGAAGTTAAAGCTTAGAATTTACTCGATAAACGGAACTTACAAGAACGGCCAGAGGTCAAGTTGATGCAGCCCCGCCAACCCGTACGAACTCGTGAAAAAGAAGAAAAGTATTGGCGAAGTCGCCTGCTTGAAAGTAAGTACGAGGAAATAGTAGTTTGTTGTATTGAGTTGATGATGATTACAGATCTACAAGGGTGGCTATTTATAGCCTGTTACAAACAACTTCTTCTCCGACTAGAACTCTATCCCTAAATTTAAACAGAAAACGAATATTTACAAGTACGATTCGTACTAGGTCGATTATCACGCGCTTTATGGGCTGATTCCCTCTTCATCTTCATAATCCTTTTTAGGCCCACACCGGCCCAACTATTCCAGCCTCCTAATCGGCCGATCATCTCATCGGCAAGGGACAACCAATTAGGACCCACATGTCGGGGGCTCAGCCTACTCCGACCCTGGAAACTAAGGTCGGGCGAGGCGGGGATCCTCCCTTGGAGGGTCGGGCGTGTCCGATCCCAAACCTTAGGGGTCGGGCGAGGCGGAACTCCAAGGGTCAATCGGCCGATCCTCGACTGTAGCATCAATCGGCCGATCCTCGATTGTAGCACCAATCAACCGATCCTTGACTGTAGCACCAATCAACCGATCCCTGACTGTAGCACCAATCGACCGATCCTTGACTGTAGCACCAATCGACCGATTTCCAATCGTCGCCCTTGTATCTCGCCGCATCTTCTAATTTCTTCTGCTCCTAACGCCGATTTTACTCGTGTCAAAATCTGGCGTCAACACCCTTCTCTCGATCCATCTTTAAATACATGCACCCTCCACCGTTTCTTCTCCATGGGCTCAGAAATTCTTCTTTCCCTAGCGAATCATCTTCCATCACACTCCGGAGCCCTTTCATCTTCCAGCCGCATTCCTCCGGCGATCCTTCTTCCATCCTTCAACCACCCCGCTTCATTTTGTCCAATGGCGGCCCCATCGGCAACCATGAGCTTCATTCCAGAGGTAAAATATCTAAAGCTTTACCTTTTACTTTTCACTGCTCATGCGTCTTTTAGATTGATTCTCAGTTCCCCTTTTGCATCTTTCTTAGGAGGTCAGGCAGCGAATCACCATCTGTATTTCTGATGCACCCAGTCTTATCGGCCTTGGTCCCATGGGGAATCTAGATCCTACCGATCTGATCAACCTAGAAACCCATAGGATTCCCTTCAAGCAGTCACCCATGGATTTAAACCAGTGGACAGGTGCATTCAGATCCTGGCCGAACAAAACTGTTGGCTGGAAGGAGTGGTTCCAAAGAATGTCCAATTCTAATAGGGTTCTCTGGGACGAACTGAAAATCGGCCAATGTATAAATCTGTCCCTATCTCAGATGGAGAAGAACGAACCCTTGGTTATGGCAGCCTCTTACTTTTGGTCCGACGCACTCAATGCGTTCCTTTTTGGACATGGGCCCATGACCCCCACCTTAGCAGACGTCTTGATGTTGACCGGCCTCGACATCTCTTCCCCCGATTCGCCCTTTGATTTTTTGGTCAAACCAACCCATCGCTTAGAGACAAAAGGAATTGGCGGGTGGAAAGGATATATTGATAAAAACATGCAGACTAGGCCGATCGGCGACGGAGAATACATGGCCTTCCTGATGATGTGGTTAGAGAAGCACTTCTTCTGCGGCAAAGCAGTCGGCCCTTCTTCCAACACACAAGCTTTAGCCGAGGCTCTGGCAAAAGGATCCATTGTCCCTCTAGGAAAACACTTGCTAGGGTTGGCTTACCACATGATGCATCAAATTGCCGTCAAATTGTCAACCGGAGAGCCGATTGGGAACCCTGGTGGCCCATGGTGGTTCATTACTCTCTGGCTCAAGTTATATATGAGCAAAGTTTTCCGGCAACAATTAGAGACCAAAACATTTCCCAATATCGAGTTAGAGCAAAATCCAATAGTACGACGACGTTGCACTTCTTTTGGCGAGGCAGCGTTAGCTTTTCCTAGAGGCAAATTTACCCCTACCAAAACAGTCGAGTATTTCAGATGCTTTTATATTGGCTTCAGTGAAGAAACCACGAGCTGGTATCCATACCAAAGAGCTGAGCCACTCTTTGAAAATCCCGTCTGTTTCAACTCGACCACCAGTTCCTTTGATAATGAGCTTACAGACATACTGATCAATCCTGGAATCCTGCTGTTGGTGCTAGAAATCGACTGATCGAATCCCCAGCGTCGGACACACGACCCGGGAGAATCTGCTTAGCTCCTGTTCGGGTGATCGCCCTGGTGCGGTTCGCGCGGCGTGCCAGCCAATCTGACCTGTTGATTGGCAAGGAGAGAAATGTGTCAAATCCCAGAGGTTGCGATCGGCTAAGGTTCCGATCTCGAGAAAGCTTATCAGCGATTCGGCCGATTTGCTGTAATGTGGAAATCGGCTACAATGCGACCGATTACAAGGCAACGTTGATTAAGAAAACCACTGAAGTAATCTAAACAACGCTACAGTAGCAACACTAGGAACAGATCTAATCGGCTATGCGTAAAATAAATAGATTAAATGACGAAGTGCAAGAAAAGCCGAAATTGACGATTCCTAGCTAGGTAACTGGTGATAAAACCAGAACGACAGGTAAAACCTAGAATTCTAGTAAATATCGATAACTGGTGAATAAATCTAAACGAAATGATAGCGATGCGCCCGAAGTTAAAGCTTAGAATTTACTCGATAAGCGGAACTTACAAGATCGACCGGAGGTCAAGTTGATGCAGCCCCGCCAACCTGTACGAACTCGTGAAAAGGGAGAAAAGTATTGGCGAAGTCGCCGGCTTGAAAGTAAGTACGAGGAACTAGTAGTTTGTTCTATTGGGTTGATGATGATTACAGATCTACAAGGGTGGCTATTTATAGCCTGTTACAAACGACTTCTTATCCGATTAGAACTCTATCCCTAAATTTAAATAGAAAATGAATATTTACAAGTACGATTCGTACTAGGTCGATTATCACGCTCTTCACGGGCTGATTCCCTCTTCATCTTCATAATCCTCTTTAGGCCCACACCGGCCCAATTGTTCCAGCCTCCTAATTGGCCAATTTCTATTCACCTCATCAGCAAGGGACAACCGATTAGGACCCATATGTCGAGGGCCCTGACTACTCCGACCCTGGGACCTAAGGTCGGGTGAGGCGGAGATCCTCCCTCGGAGGGTCGGGCGCATCCGATCCCAGGCCTCAGGGGTCGGTCGAGGTGGAGATCCTCCCTCGGAGGGTCGGGCGCATCCGATCTCAGACCTCAGGGGTCAGGCAAGGCGGAACTCCAAAGGTCAATCGGCCGATCCATGACTGTAGCACCAATCGGCTGATTCCCAACCGCCACCCCTGTGTCTCGCCGCTCCTCCCGATTTCTTCCTTCCCTGACGCCGATTACACACGTGTCTAAATCTGGCGTCAAGACATGCCCCCCAGTTTTGGAGTAAAACATAGTCTTTACTTCGAAATTCTTTTCAACTCCCCTTCCGAAACGAACGCATTTAAAATATCCTTCCGTTTCGCGGTCTCCAGCCTGATGATTGCAATTTTTTCGAAACAGGCACCCACGACAACCACTCCTCCCGAAAAAATCGAAACGCCGGTGTGGTAAAAATTCCACTTTTACCCCTTCTCAGACCACCTTTAAATATCAGCACGTCCCGTACTTCTCGTATGAGCTCACATGTTCCTTTTTTAGCGCACGGGTCTTCTTCTTTCTCCGGCGCCTTCCTTAGTCCTCCAGTTTTCTCCGGTGTCTCCTTCCATCCATATTCCTCCCTACTTCTCCAATGGCGGCACCTTCAAGCACTTCACCAACGCCCGAAGCTCCGGAGATGGCGCCTCCGACGGAGGTTCCAGCAGCAACGGCGGCGGCTCTATCGATGGGAGAAGGAACTTTGTCAGTGGAAGTTGGGGCTTCAACCGAAATCCCACTGGCGGCTTCATCACCTGTAGCTTCCACCGGCGATCCCGCTGATTACGATGAGCTTCATCCCGGAGGTCATTACCAAAACTTTCCTTAACAGTAATGCATTTACTCTAGATCTATTCTTACTCCTGCACCCCCTTTTTCCTTCTTTAGGCGGTTAGGCATCACATTACCATTCGCCTCACAGAAACTCCCAGCCTTATCTGCCTTGGTCCTATGGGAAACCCAGATCGAACCGACCTAATCAATTTGGAAACCCATAGGATCCCTTTTAAGCAATCAACTATGGACCTAGATCATTGGTCGAGTACCTTCAGGTCATGGCCGAATGAAACCCCCGGGTGGAGGGAATGGTACCAGCGGATAGCCGCCTCTAATATGGTCCAATGGGATGAGCGCAAAATCGGCCAGTGCATCGATCTATCTTTGTCCCAAATGGAAAGGAACGAACCATTAGTGATGGCAACCTCTTACTTCTGGTCCGATGCTCTCAATTTATTCCTTTTTGGACACGGACCCATGACCCTCACCTTGGCCGATGTAGTCTTGTTGACCGGCCTGGACATTTCCTCCCCGGACACCCCTTTTCGCCTTTTGGCCACGACATCTCATCGGCTGGACACAAGGGGAATCGGCGGATGGAAGGGGTTCATCAGATGCAACAAAAGGGCCGGATCAGTTGAGAATAGAGAGCACACGGCCTTCCTGATGATGTGGCTAGAGAAACATTTCTTCTATGGGAGAGCAGCTGGTCCGTCCACCAACACTCAAGCTCTGGCCGAGGCATTATCGACAGGGACTTCTGTTCCCCTTGGAAAGCACCTACTAGGAGCAGCCTACCACATGCTTCACCAAATCGGCGTTAAATTATCCCAAGGGGAGCCGATTGGAAACCCCGGTGGACCCTGGTGGTTTATCAACTTATGGCTTAACCTGTACATGAGCAAGATTTCTCAGCAGCGAGTAGAGCACATGACGTTCCCCAACATTGAATCGGCAGACAATCCCACTGTCCGACGTCGATGTACATCCTTCGGCGAAGCGGCATCGGCCTTCTCCGGTTGCTCGTACTCTGCTACCAAGGTGGCTGAATACTTCCGGTGTTTTTATAATGGCTTTAGTGAAGATGCAACCGTCTGGTTCCCTTATCAGAGGGATGACCCAATCTTTGAGCTCCCTTCTTGCTTTGACTCGACTACTGGCCGATTCGACGAAGACCTCACAGACGAATTAATTAAACCGGGAATCTTACCGGCCAACTTCTTCTCGGGGAAAGATGCTCCTACGTATGAGTTCTACAACCCCTCCGTTGCAGCACGGCAGTTCGGCATGGGTCAATTGCCGATTCAGGCATACTTCGCCACCGAGCAAAGTTCAGAGATGAACTTACCAAGGGCCTTGACTATAATCGGCTGCGAGATCGGATCCCGGACTCCAATACCATATACCTGAATGAATGGATAGTAGCCCTCTTCGTCGTTCAGCCATTCAAGATATGGTGGGCCGAATGGAAACAGTACCTGTTCTGCACTTCTGCATCGACATACTGCGACCTCCTGGATCCAGCCAACATCTATCCGAATGCCGAGGTATTCTTCCTTCCCCTGGCCGATTTTCGTTCCCTCCTAAATGTTGTTAAACATATATGCTAACTCTTGCTGTTGACTTAGTCTGAAAATTGCGTTCCCCCAAAACGCAGCCGGAGTGGCCGGCCGATAGAGGACCGTTATCCATTGTTGACGCCAGATTTCGTCACTAGTAGAATCGGCGCCAAGAAGAGGGGGAATCGGAGAAGCACAGTTGGGAATCGGCCAAATGGTGCTACAGTGTGAGATCGGCCGGTGACTTCTCTCTCGCTTCGGGTCGAATATACCAGAGTCCCAATCGGTAATCTTTTGCCGATGAGGAATCGGCCGATTAGGAGGATGGGCTAATTGGGCCTGTATGGGCTTAGAAGGGAATAGAAGGATGAGGTGGAAATCAGCCCACGAAGTGTGGAGTAACCAACCTAGCACGAATCGTGCTTGTAGATATTCGTTTTCTGTTTGAATTAGGGATAGAATTCTAGTCGGTTAAGAAGATATCTGTACGGGGCTATAAATAGCTACCTTTGTAAATTTGTAATCATCAACCAATCAATACAACAAGCTACTTTTTCTTCGTACCTACTTTCAAGCAGGCGACTTCGCCATTACTTTCCTCTTTTCACGAGTTCGTGCGGGTTGGCAGGGCTGCATCATCTTGATCTCCGGCCGATTCTGTAAGTTCCGTTTATCGAGTAACATCTAAGCTTTAACTTCGGGCGTATTGCTGTTGTTTCGTTTAGATTTATTCACTAGTTATCGATATTTGCTAGATTCATAGGTTTTACCTGTTTTTCTAGTTTTTATCACCAGTTATCCAGCTAGGAATCGGTAGTTTCGGCTTCATTTATCTTCTATTATTAAATTCGTCTATTGCCGATTAGATCCGTTCCTAGTGTTGTTATCATAGCTTTGCATCGGTTACTTTAGTAATTCCCTGTCTACAAGGCTACAGAGATCAGGCTGTTTTATAGCCGATTTCTTTACTACAGTAAATCGGCCGATTCGCTGATAAACTCTCTCGAGATCGGAAACTTAGACGATCGTGATTTCTGGGCCTGACACGTATTCTTCCTTGCCAATCAACAGGTCACATTGGCTGGCACGCCGCGCGAACTGCACCAGGGCATTCACCCGAACAGGAGCTAAGCAGATTCTCCCGGGTCGTGTGTCGGTCGCTGGGATTCTGTTGACCGATTTCTAGCGCCAACACACTTTTGGCACGCCTGGTGGGACCAGTACAACCGCCATCATGTCGAAAGCTGCTGAAGTCTCCGAAGATAACGTCATCGAGGTGACGGAAGCAGATCTGAAGGACGACCAGAAGGAAGAACTGGACAAGTGTACGGCACAGTTTCGGAAAGCTTGCCTAAAGTCTTTCAGTCGCTCCAGAAGCGGGGAGACTATCAAGAAGAATCCATTCCCTCCTCCCTGTCAGATCACAATTTCTGAGGATTCGGACAAAATGTCCGATATGATTCAACAGTCTATTTATCACGCCTTCATTGATCAGTCACCGGTACTTTCAAATATGGTGCACAATGCTGTTGTCAACTCCTTCGCCGGAGGGATACCTCAAGGATACAGGGGACCAGCATATTTTCAGCCGATTCCCCCAAACCAGAATTATTCGAATTCGGCTTCGCAGCCGATCCAATTTTCGGTCGGGAGTTCAGGTGCTTCCTCATCATCAACTCCAATGGGATATGGCTCCATCCAACTGTCCTCTGCGCCATTCCCTCCAGTTAGCCCAATTAACCCATCACTCTGGGGGGCACCTTCAGTCACAGCCGGTCAGAATCAATCGGCCAGTCAAGTGAACCCTCCATTCCAGACATCCTTCCAGGCTGCTATTCGGCCAACCGTGCCGCCATACCAGCCTGTCGCTCCGGAGGTCAACAAGACAGCAGAGATCATGCTGTATGATGAAACGAGTGGCTCATTCAAACAGCCAGCCTTTACTACACAGCCGGCTTACACTCAGATACCACCTTTCAATCAGCCTCCGTTTATTCAGCCTCCGATTTACCAGCACGTGCCGATACCTCAGCCAACAGTTCACCAGCAACAGCTAGATTGGTCGGCACATATTGCGGAGGTGATGCAAGAACAATTCGGCTTGAAGCCGAAAGTGCAAACTTATACCTACAGAACACCATACCCATCTACATATGACCTATTGCCGTTCCCCCATCGGTATAAAGTTCCTGACTTCACTAAATTTTCAGGGATGGATGATACTTCGACCGTAGAGCACGTGAATAGATTCATCATCCAATGCGGAGAAGCAGCTACGCAAGACGCCCTACGGGTACGGTTGTTCTCGTCATCTCTGTCTGGTTCGGCCTTTCAATGGTTCACGACGTTGCCGCCAAACTCGATTATCACATGGGCCGATTTAGAAAGACAGTTCCACAAATACTTCTATGCCGGGGTGCATGAGATGAAACTGTCCGATTTGACCAGCCTCAGGCAAAGGAGTGATGAGCCGATATCCTCGTATATACAGAGGTTTCAGGAAATCAGAAACAAGTGCTACTCCCTGGCTCTAACTGATGCGCAGTTGGCCGATATAGCTTTTCAAGGCCTTATGCCCCACATCAAAGAAAGATACGCTTCACAAGAGTTCGAGAGTCTGAGTCAGATTGTTCACCGATTGTCTGGACAGGAGGTACGTCCTTTCGATCCGCGGAGGAATTTCCAAAAGAAAGTGGTGTTCCTGGAAGAGTTAGAGGATGAGGAAGATGTTGAAGTCGGACTTGCGGAGTGGATCAAGGGGAAGAAGCCGATATCATGCCCATTCGGAAAAAAGGATCCGGAAGGGTTCGATTTTGACACAACTAAGGCCGATAAAATCTTCGACCTTCTCCTCCAGGAAGGGCAGATTAAACTCTCGCCATACCATACAATACCTTCTGCCGAACAACTAAAAAAGATGAAGTATTGCAACTGGCACAATGCCACATCCCATGATACCAACGAGTGCAAGATCTTCAGGCAGCAGATACAGTCGGCCATTGAGCAAGGCAGACTTAAATTTGAAGTGCCGGCAAAATCGGCCAAGCCAATGAAGATTGACCAACACCCCTTTCCTACCAACATGGTTGATACGGGGAAGAATTCACTCCAAACAAAAGTGCTGACGTCCGAATCGGCCAAAAAGAGTGGCGCCGTCGATCCCAGAAATCAAGCTACGCCTGAAGATGTCAAGGGGAAGCGGCGGATGGAGGACGACGATGGTGAGTCAGAAGGGCCACGCATTACTTCCCAGTTCCTGCTCCAGAAGTACCAACGTCAGCATGAACGCTCAAGGTCCCGAGAAGAAGCAATGTGTCGGCACGAGGAGCACTGGAGATGCCCGTTCTTCATTCATTGTTGGGAAAACAACCTCAGGCTACCTTCGGCCGATACTTGCCCAGAATGCAACGGGTCATATCGTGGCAATCGGCCGTTCAACAGGTCTCGCTCCAGAGACGGAAGGCCAGAAGCGATCAGTAGGAATTGGCGCAACCAAGATAACCAGCGCCCTCCCGTGCGTGATCGGCTGGGGGGCAGAAGTGACCGATATGATCGGTCGGAAGATAGACGCCATGATAGGCAGGGGGGCAGGACTGATCGGCATGACCAGTCAGACAATAAAGCCAGCGTTCAGAGCCGGCTCGAAGAGATGGCCGATGCTCGGGTGACGGATGAAAACCCGTTAGGACGCGAACCGGAGTGGGAACGCGCCAGGTCAGGGGGGAAGACCAATAAACCCCAGGTGGTGTCCCGACGGATTGACCAAGTCTCAAAAACGAAGAATCCAACGTCTCCGCCAATGGGAACAGCAAGAAGAAGAAAGCGCGATGGACAAGACGGAAGGAAGGCCTCGGGTGTGGCGCCCCAAAAGAAACGTTAAGGGGACGACGAATCGGCGGGTGACGAATCGGCAGCCAAGATCGGCATGGTTTTCATTTTGCCGATGGAATTCATGACTCCCGCCGATCAACAGGATGTATCGGCGATAGAAGAACAGACAGCACAGTTGGCCTTGGAGCCAATGATGGCCACGTTCGAAAAGCCCGAAGATGACGAACGACAACACATGAAGGCGCTGTTCCTTAAAGGGCATGTTGACGGCCGCCCCCTCACCAGACTGATGGTAGACGGAGGAGCTGCAGTCAACATCATGCCATACGCCGTACTCCGGAAGCTTGGGAAAAGCGACGACGACTTGACCAAGACTGACATGATGCTCAAGGACTTCGAAGGCAAGGTGTCAAACGCTCGCGGCGCCCTCTGCGTCGACCTCACCATCAGCAGTAAGACCCTTCCTACCACCTTCTTTATCATTAATGGCAAGGGGTCCTACAACATGCTGCTTGGCCGAGACTGGATACACGCAAACTGCTGCATCCCGTCAACAATGCATCAATGCCTCGTGCAATGGGTCGGTGATAACATCGAGGTGGTCAACGCCGATTCCGCGTACAGCATCGCGGCTGCCGACACGCAACAGTGGAGCTGCGAAACCGTCAGGTGCATATCTGGCAGAGTATGGGAGACCGATTTCCTGAATTCACCGATTTTGGCCTACAGCCGATCCGAGCAGTTGGCTCTGAAGACTCAGAATAGATGGATCAGTTCGCCCGAGAAGATGGGAAGCTAGGACACAGGTTCACGTCGGCCGACTCATTGGAGATGATAGATTTAGGCGATGGTACCAAACCAAGGCCGACTTATATTAGTGCAAATTTAGATCCAGAGTACAAGTGTAAATTGACAAATTTATTAAAGGAATTTAAGGATTGTTTTGCTTGGGAGTATCACGAGATGCCCGGTCTAGACCGATCCATTGTTGAACATCGGCTACCCATAAAACCAGGGTATCGGCCGTACCAACAACCCGCACGGCGCTGCAATCCTAAAATTCTACCAGACATAAAAGCTGAAATAACTCGGCTAATCGAAGCAAAATTTATTCGGCAATGTCGTTATGCCGAGTGGATTTCTAACATCGTACCAGTATACAAGAAAAATGGAAAGCTACGCGTTTGCGTTGATTTCAGGAATCTTAATCAGGCCACACCGATGGATGGTTACCCCATGCCAACGACCGATGTACTGATCGACGCTGCCGCGGGGCATAAATCATTAGCTTCATGGACGGAAACGCTGGATACAATCAAATACTTATGGCCAAAGAGGACATACCCAAAACGGCCTTCAGATGTCCAGGCCACCTTGGTTTGTTCGAGTGGGTGGTGATGACTTTTGGCTTGAAGAACGCTGGTGCTACATATCAGAGAGCCATGAATTACATATTCCACAAACTCATTGGCATTCTGGTAGAGATCTACATCGATGATGTCGTGGTCAAGTCCAAAGGTCACGAAGAACATCTGGCCGATTTGCGAAAAGTGCTAGAATGTACCAAAAAACACGGTCTTAAGATGAATCCCAATAAATGTGCCTTCGGCGTATCCGCCGGACAGTTCTTAGGATTCATGGTACACGAACGAGGCATAGAGATCAATCGGAAAACCATAGCGGCCATCAACAAAGTCGTGGCCCCACAGAACAAAACCGAACTGCAGTCTCTAATCGGCAAGGTGAATTTCATCAGAAGATTCATATCTAATCTATCTGGGCGGATTCAGGCGTTCACACCTCTGTTGAAGCTAAAACCTGACCAGGAATTTATATGGGGAGAGGAGCAGCGCAAAGCACTGGAAGATATCAAGCAATATTTGGTCTTACCACCAGTGTTGGTTCCTCCTCAAACTGGTAAGCCGTTTAAACTATACTTATCAGCCGATGAAAAAGCTATTGGGTCGGCTCTAGTCCAGGAGTTTGAAGGCAAGGAGCGAGTAATTTATTATGTCAGTAGAAGACTTCTGGATGCTGAAACAAGATATCCTCCGGTGGAGCATTTGTGCCTATGTCTTTACTTCTCATGCACCAAACTAAGGCACTATCTACTGTCGGCAGAATGCGTGGTCATATGCAAAGACGACGTAGTAAAATACATGCTATCACTGCCGATCTTGAAAGGTCGAATCGGCAAATGGATCTTAGCTTTATCAGAGTTTGACCTGCGGTATGAATCGGCAAAAGCCGTCAAGGGTCAAGTCATGGCCGATTTCGTCGCTCAGCATTGCGGATCGGAGATTGCCCTTGTAGAGCCGGCACCTTGGACATTATATTTCGATGGGTCATCATGTGGGGTTGGATCAGGAATCGGCATCGTTCTCATATCGCCTCGGGGGGCAAGCTATGATTTTTCTCTGCCGATATAAACCGCCGCTACTAACAATCAAGCGGAATACCGAGCTGTATTAAAAGGCCTACAGCTATTAAGGGAAGTCAAGGCCGATTCCGTTGAAGTCTTCAGAGACTCTATGCTTATCGTGGATCAACTGACCGGAAGGTCCGAATGCAAAGATGACGTATTAAGAATTTATTACGAAGATTGCTTACAACTTTTAAAAGAATTCAGATCGGCAGTAATCGAGCACATCCCAAGAGACCACAACGAAAACGCCAACAAACTCGCCCAGCACGCATCTGGGTATCGGCCAATTCTAGGCGCTATGGCTCTAGAACTCACGACCGATGACTGGAGTAAAGAAATTGCCGACTACCTAAATGATCCGTCTAAAAAGGTGGAGCGACGAGTACGTTTTCATGCTACTAAATACGTACTACTCGAAGACGACCTGTTCTACCGAACGATCGACGGTGTTCTACTCAAATGCCTTGGAACAGAGGAGGCCAAGACTCTAATGGGAGAAATCCATGAAGGGGTATGTGGAGCACACCAATCGGCACATAAGATGAAGTGGATGATCAGGAATAATGGGTACTACTGGCCAACGATCCTCGAAGACTGTTTCAAATATTATAAGGGTTGTCAGGAGTGTCAAAAGTTTGGAAATGTCCAGCGTGCACCCGCATCGGCCATGAATCCCATCATTAAGCCATGGCCGTTCAGGGGATGGGGAATAGACCTTATCGGCCAAATTTACCCACCATCAAGCAAGGGGCACAAATTTATTCTGGTGGCTACTGATTACTTTACCAAATGGGTAGAGGCTATCCCGTTAAGAGACGTGACATTGGCTATCATGGCCGACTTCGTAAGGGACCACATCGTTTACCGATTCGGTATCCCTCAGACTATAACAACCGATCAAGGAACAATGTTCACATCGGGGGAATTTGAGGAATTTACGACCGATATGGGAATCAAATTGTTAAATTCTTCTCCGTATTACGCCCAAGCCAATGGTCAGGCAGAATCCTCCAATAAAGGGATAATCAAATTGATCAAAAGAAAAATCGAGGAACAACCAAAGAAGTGGCATCTATGTTTGACAGAGGCCTTATGGGCGTACAGGATGGCTTGTCATGGGGCCACCAAGTTATCTCCCTACCAGTTGGTGTACGGTCACGATGCAGTACTGCCATGGGAATCGAGGGCGGGATCGAGGCGTATTTCGCTCCAAGACCAGTTAGCGGCCGATGACTACTCATCACTTATGAAAAGGGAACTTGACGATTTGGCTGGCCAACGATTGAGGGCTCTGATAAGCATTGAAGAAAATAAAAAGAGAGTAGCCAGGTGGTACGATAAGAAGGTCAAAGTCAAACAATTCTTCCCCGGGGACTTGGTATGGAAGTTAGTATTGCCGATTGGGTCGAAAGATCCTAAATTCAGAAAATGGTCCCCTACCTTGGAAGGGCCGTATAAAATCGGCAGATGCGCTCCAGGAAATGCTTACATTTTGGAAACAATAGAAGGAGAGGAATTTACTAGAGCTCTGAACGGAAGGTATTTAAAAAGATACTATCCCAGCATATGGGTTGGAGCATAAGGAATTAGCTGTGATGCAATCACACATAGCCGATACAAATCGGTTCAAACACATAGTCGTCCAAATCGGCCGATTGCATTCATTCGGTACGGGCGATGGGTTACATGGCCGACAAAACATTAAGTCACCCTTAGAACAAAAAATACAAAAAACTAATTATTCTTCTTCTTGAGCGCCTTCCCGTTCCGCTCCAACTCGCTCATGACGCGGAGGTATTCTTCTTCTATTGCCTTCATTGAAGTCTCTGCTTCAACTTGACGAGGGAGAAAATGACTCTGATCCATGGGAGGGCGCGAAGTTCCTGCCGCCGCGTCTTCAAGAACGACTCGCCGAGGAAGCGGATGGCTCCTGTCGGTGGGAGGTCGCCGGCTGCCGTTGCTCTCCATAAAGTCCAAGATCGTACGGGCCGCCGTGGCGACATCGTCTTCAAGGTCGTCACAATGATGGCCCCTGATAGTTGGAGATCGTCAGCTACTTTCACTCACCACGAAATCCAAGACCACACGAGCCTCCGCAGTAACGTGGTCCCGAAGGTCCTCTCGATGAGCCATGATCAGCGCCTTGTCCTCCGACGTCAATGGGTCCTCGGAGTGAATGAGCTCAATGGTGCGTATGAGCTCAGGGCTAAGACGTTGAGGCTGAAACAAAGAAGGAATAAGAAGGGACATTCTCTTCCTAGGATCTAAAAAAGAAGGGGAGGTAGAGGTCAAGATTTCACCTGGTTAATAGAAGAAGAGGAAGCTGACGAAGCCATGACAGAAAGTCGCACCGATGAGAGGAAGGAGAGAGTAAAACCGAAAGCCAAAGTGATACTATCAGGAGTAAGTGCCGAGGTCGGTATTTATAGGAAAAAGATGCGTGGAAATTTGGTAAGGCTACGTCCCATCGGAAATAAGAAAGGCAGTAAATAGAAAGGGCGTCGCGAAGGACGGTCAAAGTAGATAGTAAATGTTCGTACAAGACAGTCAATGTTTTACAGGTTACCCAGAAGGGTATCGATAGCCGTGATAGCCCGACGCCGGATCTGATCGGCAGAGTCAAGAACCCGTTGGTCTTCATCTGCCAATCCAGGGACTTCTGATGTACTGCGATGGAGCTTTAGGGCCTCGTGAGCAAAGCGCTGCCTCTCCCGTGTCAAATCGGCAATGACAGAAGGTAGCTCTTGGAGCTTTTTCTCTTCGGCACTAATTGCCTTGGTCACTTGCTCCATCTCCTTGGAAAGCTCCGCCCTCCGACGCTTGAGGCGGTCTATTTCACCGATGATCGCCGGACGGGAATCTTCCAGAACATGGATGCGCCGATGTGCTTCTTGGGCTTGACGCTTGAGCGCATCCTCTTCTTCACGAGTCTTGGCCAGCTTGGCGCGATCGGCCATATGACAAAGGGCTCTGAAGACCGGGATCCTCATAGACTCGATGAAGGCTGCCGGCACCAATGCCTCTTCCGCCTCCTCTGGTACTCGCTCGCTGATGAAAATAAAGAGTTGCCGAATCGGTGAAGCGTCTTCTACTAGTTGACCGATGTCCCCTTGAAGGAGGGATCGAATACTGGCAAGTTTGGCTCGGACGTCATCAGGAACAGAGCTTAGGGTAACCTGGCGAGAAGCAACTTCTTCATCGTCTGAGAGGGCGACCGCGAAAGAAACGAGGCTGTTGTCGGGGGTGTCTTGTTCCTGGAGAAAATAAAGAGGAAGAATAAATCGGCGGGAAGTAAAAGCAAATCGGCTGAATAAAAGCCGAAACAAAACTTACCGCTTTGAAGCGAATTTCTTCATGCTGCACTTGTGAAGCCGTCACGCCTTGCTCAGGGGCCTGCGCCATAGGTTCATCAGATTAAGAAGATTCCACGATGATCGGCGCGGTGCTTGGACCAGCTCCCTGAGAAAAGACTGGTGGTTGAGGAGCGCTTGGTGTGCCGATGGCCTGTGTCAGAGGATTGAATAAGTACATTATGCAAATACCAAAGGAAATCGGTAAAATAGTACTATACCTCAACGGATGGAAGTGGGGGCGCGCCGATGGCTGGTTGAGTTGCTGCCGATTGTTGTATTTCCATAGGGGTGCTCTGTGCAGTCTAAGGATAAGAAGGGTTAATATCAGAATAACAATCGGAAGTAGTAAAATTCAGGTTTACCTGTATGGCCTCCAACAACAACGACGCGGCGGCTGCTCCAGCTTGCGCAACGGCTTGGGTGTCGGCATCTTGGATGACCTGAGAAGGTGGTGCGGCCGGGGTCTCTGCCGATACGAGCACAGGGGGATCTGCCGATTCTACACGAGCTCAGACTCGGCGACTGGTTTTCTTGGTGGTCCTCTTATGGACTTGTTTTGATCAACCAGCAATCACGTCAATAGACGGAGCGTCATAGCCGATAAGAGGATAAGTTGTGTATGGGTGACTTTCTATTAGCCGTCCGCTGTGGCTGTGTGTTGGAGGAGTTCGATTCTCGGCCTGAAAAGATAATAAAATCATTAGTGCTCAGTCATGTTGAGAGGAATAAAAATCAGCTAAGTGAAATACCTCGGCGTTCGGGTCGATGTTGGCTGGGTCCAGAAGGTTGCAGTATGCCGATGCCGAGTTGCAGAAAAGAAATTGCTTCCAATCGGCCCACCAGAGTTTGAACGGCTGGACAGCAAAGGGAGCTACTAGCCAGTCGTTCAGGTCAATTGTACTGGAGTCCGGAATTCGGTCTCGTAACCGACTATAATCCAGACCAGATGTGAGCTCATCTCTAAACTTGATTCGGCCAGCAAAGTACACTTGAATCGGCAGCTGACCCATGCCGAATTGACGTGCTGCAGCGGAGGGGTTGTAGAATTCGTACGTAGGGGCATCCTTCCCTGAGAAGAAGTTGGCTGGCAGGAGTCCTGGCTTGATTAACTCATCATAGAGCTCTTCATCAAATCGGCTGGTAGTCGAGTCAAAGCAAGTTGGGAGCTCAAAGACCGGGTCATCCCGCTGATAAGGAAACCAAATGGTTGCATCTTCATTAAATCCGTTATAAAAGCATCGAAAGTACTCGGCTACCTTTGTAGCAGAATACGTGCAGCCTGGGAAAGCTGATGCCGCTTCACCAAAGGACATGCATCGGCGACGTTCGGTAGGGTCTTCCGCCGATTCAATGTTAGGGAACGTCATGCGGTCCACCGGCTGCTGAGTGATCTTGCTCATGTAAAGATTCAGCCACAGATTGATGAACCACTAGGGTCCGCCTTGATTGCCGATCGGCTCTCCCTTGGATAGTCTTATATTGATTTGATGGAGCATGTGGTACGCGGCCCCTAGCAGATGTTTCCCGAGGGGGACATGGTTTCCTCTGGACAGTGCTTCAGCTAAGGCCTGGGTATTGGTTGTTGGGCCTGCGGCTCTTCCGCAAAAGAAGTGTTTTTCTAACCACATCATCAAGAAAGCCGTGTGCTCCCTATTCTCAACAGTCCCGGTCCTCTTATTACTTCTGATGAAACCCTTCCACCCGCCGATTCCCCTTGTATCCAGCCGATGTGACGTTGTGGCTAAAAGGTGGAAGGGTGTATCCGGGGAGGATATGTCAAGGCCGGTCAACAGGACCACATTGGCCAGTGTTGGGGTCATAGGACCGTGCCCAAATAAGAATGCATTAAGTGCATCAGACCAAAAATAAGAAGCCGCCATCACTAACGGCTCGTTTTTCTCCATCTGGGATAAGGAAAGGATGATGCACTGGCCGATTTTGAGCTCTTCCCATGAGACGCTCTTTGATGCGGCCACCCGTTGATACCACTCCCTCCAACCTGGGGTTTCATTCGGCCAAGACCTAAAAGTACCCAGCCATTGATCTAAGTTCATATCAGACAGTTTGAAGGGTATCCGGTCGGTTTCCAAATTTATGAGATCTATTGGATCAGGGTTTCCCATGGGTCCGAGACAAACAAGGCCGGGATTTCCTGTAAGGTGAATGGTGATTCGATGCCTAACTGCCTAAAAAAGGAAAAGGGGAGCGTAGAAAAGTAAGAAACAGATCTAAGGTAAATATATTGCCGATAGAAGAGGGATTCGGTATTTACCTGTGGAATGAAGTTCTGAGTGATCGGCGTGGCCACCGGGGCAGATGCGGACGATGGGGCCGCGATGGGGATCGCCATTGGGATCTCCGATGAAGCTCCTTCTTCTGAGGAAGGAGCAACGGCTGTCGCCACCACCGCCGGAGGTGCTACTTCTGGGACATCGTGCGTGGGAGAGCTGCCGGAAGGAGCTACCATTGGAGGAGAAGAGGAAAACGTAGCAGGAAGTGGAGCTAGGAAGCTTCGGCGGCAAGGGAAAGATGCTGAAGGAGGAAGAAGGCGCGCGCGCTGGGAAAAGAGACGTGAGCTCGAAGATGAGGTGCGGGTGAAGCGCTATTTAAAGGATGCCTGAAGGGGGGTAAAAATGGAATTTTCACCGCGCCGGCGCTTCGAGTTTTTCGGGAGTAGTGGCTGTCGTGGGCGCCCATTTCGAAAAAATTGCAATGATCAGCTGGAAGACCGCGAAACGGAAGGATATTTTCACTGCGGCCGTTTCGGAGGGGAAGTTATAAAGAATTTCGAAGTAAAAGACTATGTTTTACTCCGAAACTGGGGGGCATGTGTTGACGCCAGATTTCGTCACTAGTAGAATTGGCGCCAAGAAGAGGGGGAATCGGAGAAGCACGGTTGGGAATCGGCCAAATGGTGCTACAGTGTGAGATCGGCCGGTGACTTCTGTCTCGCTTCGGGTCGAATATACCAGAGTCCCAATCGGTAATCTTTTGCCGATGAGGAATCGGCCGATTAGGAGGATGGGCTAATTGGGCCTGTATGGGCTTAGAAGGGAATAGAAGGATGAGGTGGAAATCAGCCCACGAAGTGTGGAGTAACCAACCTAGCACGAATCGTGCTTGTAGATATTCGTTTTCTGTTTGAATTAGGGATAGAATTCTAGTCGGTTAAGAAGATATATGCACGGGGCTATAAATAGCTACCTTTGTAAATTTGTAATCATCAACCAATCAATACAACAAGCTACTTTTTCTTCGTACCTACTTTCAAGCAGGCGACTTCGCCATTACTTTCCTCTTTTCACGAGTTCGTGCGGTTTGGCAGGGCTGCATCATCTTGATCTCCGGCCGATTCTGTAAGTTCCGTTTATCGAGTAACATCTAAGCTTTAACTTCGGGCGTATTGCTGTTGTTTCGTTTAGATTTATTCACTAGTTATCGATATTTGCTAGATTCATAGGTTTTACCTGTTTTTCTAGTTTTTATCACCAGTTATCCAGCTAGGAATCGGTAGTTTCGGCTTCATTTATCTTCTGTTATTAAATTTGTCTATTGCCGATTAGATCCGTTCCTAGTGTTGTTATCATAGCTTTGCATCGGTTACTTTAGTAATTCCCTGTCTACAAGGCTACAGAGATCAGGCTGTTTTATAGCCGATTTCTTTACTACAGTAAATCGGCCGATTCGCTGATAAACTCTCTCGAGATCGGAAACTTAGCCGATCATGATTTCTGGGCCTGACACGTATTCTTCCTTGCCAATCAACAGGTCAGATTGGCTGGCACGCCGCGCGAACCGCACCAGGGCATTCACCCGAACAGGAGCTAAGCAGATTCTCCCGGGTCGTGTGTCGGTCGCTGGGATTCGGTTGACCGATTTCTAGCGCCAACATCCATATACCACCTTCCCCCTTATCGGCTACCATGCCCCTTCCGTGGACGTTATTGCCGGTCGAGCGAAGCAGGCGCAGAAGAAGGTTGTCAAGAAGACCAGTCGCCGAGTACGTGCTCGTATAGAATCGGCCGATCCTCCTATGATTACATCAGCAAAAACTTCGGCAGTGCCGCCCCTTCCAACTGCTGGAGAAGTAGACATTCAAGTTGCCACGGAAGCCGGAGCAGCCGCTCCGTCATTACTGGTGGAGGCCATGCAGGTAAACTTGTTGTTCGATCTTCCCGATCGCTATCTCTATACTGACTCTTCTTATATTAGACTGCACAAATCACCCTCGTGGACCCCCAGCAATCGGCAGTAGCCCAAGCGGTCGATGAAACACCAGCGCTTCCATCTATCGAGGTATACTATCCTTCAACCCGTTCTTCTAGTATTTGGATGATGCTCTTAATAAATTTTGACACAAGTCACCGGCACGCTAAGCGCCCTGCCTAATCAACCATTGGTCATCCTTCGAGAAGCTAGCCCGAGCAGAGCGCCAATTATTGTGGAGTCTTCTTCTTCTGACGAGCTAATGGTACCAGCCCCTGAGTCGAGGGTAACGGTCTCTCAAATGCAGCTTGAAGAAATCAGTTTTAAGGAGGTAAGAGATTTCCCACCCTTAATCGGCCGATTTGCTATCACCATCGGCTGACTTGTCTTCTTTTTGATTTACAATTTTCCAGGAATAGGACACCCCCAACAACAGCCTTTTCTCGTTCGCGGTCACCCTCTCCGATGATGAGGAAGTCGCCTCCCGTCAGGTCACTTTGAGCTCCGTTCCTGACGACGTCCGTGCCAAGCTTGAAGGCATACGATCCCTTCTTCAAGAGGACATCGGCCGATTGGTAGAAGATGCCTCGCCGATTCGGCAACTTTTTGGTGACGTTAGCGGGCGAGTACCAGAAGAGGCGGAAGAAGCCTTGGCGCCGGCCGCGTATATCGAGTCAATGCGGATTCCGGTCTTTAGGGCCCTGCGTCACATGGCCGATCGCGCCAAGCTGACCAAGACGCGTGAAGAAGAAGATCTGTACAAGCGTCAAGCTCAAGAGGCGCATCAACGGATTCACTTTCTAGAAGATTCTTGTCCTGGAATCGTCAGCACGATAGATTGCCTCAAACATCGAAGAGCAGAACTTGCCAAGGAGATGGAGCAGGTGACCAAAGAAATAACCGCCGAAGAGAAGAGGCTTCAGGAACTTCCTTCCGTCATCGCCAATCTGAAGCGGGAGAGGCAGCACCTGGCTCACGAAACTCTCAAACTCCATCGCCATATGTCAGAAGTCCCAGGATCGGTGGAGGATGATCAACGGGTCCTGGATTCGGCTGATCAGATCCGGCGTCGAGCGATTGCGGCTATCAACGCCCTTCTGGGCGACCTGTAAAAGCACTGGTAGTCTTGTACAAACATTAATACCTCCTTTGACCGTCCTTCACGGCGCCCCCTTATTTATTACCCTTTTTACTTCTGATGGGACGCGTCTTACCAAACATCCACACCTTCTTCGCTTATAAATACCGGCCTAGGTTCCCCTTTTGAGAGCACCCGTTTAACTCGACTTCATCTTCCCTGACTTGTTTTCGTCGGCGCGCTTTGCAATCATGTCTTCTTCATCCTCTTCCTTTTCCTCTATTAATCAGGTAAAAGATTTGTCCTCGTCCTCTTTCTCAGTTTAATTCCTCTGGAAAGAATCACATCTTTGGCGGCCATGTACATTGTTGCTTTTCCCAGCCGCGGCGCCTTAGTCCTGAGCTCGAACGAGTCATCGGACTCGTGTACTCCGACGAACCATTGTCACAAGAAGACAAGGATCTAATCAGGGCTCATCGTGATGAACTCAAAGAGCACGTCCCTGCCGATGTCCGACGGATCTGGGACTTCCTTGACGGCAACGACCACAGGCGACCTCAAGCCGATAGAAGTCACACGCTTCCTCGTCAAATCGTTCTTGAAGATGCAGCAGCAGGAATATCACGTTCGGCAATGGATCGGAGTCATCCTCTTCCCCGTCAAGTTGAGGCGGAAGCCGCAATGAAAGAGATAGAAGAACGGCACATCCATCTTCTGATAGAACTAGGTCGGGTTGAAAGAGAGCTTAAGAAGAGGCGTGGTTAATTATTTTTTGTTCTAAGGGCGACTTGTACCGCGTCGGCCGTGTAACCCATCGTCCGTACCGAATAATATATCGGCCGATTTGGACGATTATGTTTTCGCTTTAGACGATTCTTTTTGTATCGGCTGTGTGTTTGTTCATCATGGTTGATCCTTATGCCCCGACCCATATACTAGGGTAGTACCTTTTCAAGTACCTTCTGTTCAAAGCCCTAGTAAACTCTTCTCCTTCGATCGTTTCTAGAATATAAGCGTTTCCTGGAGCACATCTGCCGATTTTATATGGCCCTTCCCACATAGGGGACCACTTACCGAATTTAGGATCTTTTGACCCGATCGGCAGCACTAACTTCCATACCAGGTCTCCCGGAGAGAACTGCTTGACTTTGACCTTCTTATCATACCATCTGGCCACTTTCTTCTTGTTTTCTTCAATACTTATCAAAGCTCTCAATCGTTGGCCAGCCAAGTCATCAAGTTCCCTTTTCATGAGTGAGGAGTAGTCATCGGCCGCCAACTGATCCTGGAGTGAAGTCCATCTCGACCCTATCCTCAATTCCCATGGTAGTACTGCCTCGTGACCGTACACCAACTGATAAGGGGACATCTTGATGGCCCCGTGGCAAGCCATCCTGTATGCCCATAGGGCTTCGGTCAGACATAAATGCCATTTTTTCGGCTGTTCTTCTATCTTCCTCTTGATTAACTTAATTATCCCTTTGTTGGAAGATTCGGCCTGGCCATTAGCTTGGGCATAGTACGGAGAGGAGTTTAACAATTTGATCCCCATATCGGCTGTGAACTCTTCGAATTCTCCTGATGTAAACATCATTCCTTGATCGGTCGTGATAGTCTGGGGAATGCTGAAACGGTAGAAAATATGGTCCCTTACAAAGTCGACCATAGCGGTCGATGTTACGGCCTTTAGCGGAATCGCCTCCACCCATTTGGTGAAATAATCTGTGGCTACCAGAATGAACTTGTGCCCTTTGCTTTACGGAGGATAGATTTGGCCAATGAGGTCTATTCCCCAACCTCTGAACGGCCATGGTTTGATAATGGGATTCATGGCCGATGCGGGCGCATGTTGGACATTCCCGTATTTCTGACAATCCTGGCATCCTTTATAATATTTGAAGCAATCTTCGAGGATCATCGGCCAGTAGTACCCATTATTCCTAATCATCCATTTCATCTTATGTGCTGACTGGTGGGCTCCACACACTCCTTCGTGGATTTCTCCCATCAGAGTCTTCGCCTCCTCTGTTCCTAGACACTTGAGTAGGACGCCATCAATTGTTCGGTAGAACAAGTCGTCTTCCAGTAACACATATTTGGTAGCATGAAATCGTACCCGCAGATCCACTTTCTTAGATGGATCTTTCAGGTAATCGGCGATCTCTTTTCGCCAGTCATTGGCCGTGAGCTCTAGAGCCATAGCGCCTTGAATCGGCCGATACCCAGATGCATGTTGGGCGAGCTTATTGGCATCCTCATTGTGATTCCTTGGGATGTGCTCAATAACCGCAGACTTGAATTCTTTCAGAAGCTGTAGGCAATCCTCGTAATAAATCCTTAACACATCGTCCTTGCATTCGGACCTCCCTGTTAATTGATCCACGATAAGCATGGAATCCCCAAAAATTTCGACAGCATTAGCCTTGACTTCCCTTAATAATTGTAACCCCTTCAACACAGCTCGGTACTCTGCTTGATTGTTAGTGGCGGATGCTTCTATCAGCAGAGAGAAATCATAGCTTGCCCCCCGAGGTGATATGAGGACGATGCCGATTCCTGATCCGACCCCACATGACGATCCATCAAAGTATAAGGTCCAAGGTACTGGTTCCACGAAGGTAGGCTCTAGTCCGCAGTGTTGGGCGAAGAAATCGGCCATGACCTGACCCTTAACAGCCTTTGTCGATTCATATTGAAGATCAAATTCCGACAAAGCTAAGATCCACTTTCCGATTCGTCCTTTCAAAATCGGCAATGACAGCATGTATTTTACCACGTCGTCTTTGCATACGACCACACACTCTGCTGATAGCAAATAGTGCCTGAGTTTGGTGCATGAGAAGTAAAGGCATAGGCACAACCGCTCTACTGGAGGATACCTTGTTTCGGCGTCCAGAAGTCTTCTATTGACATAATAAATTACCCGTTCCTTTCCCTCGAACTCTTGGACCAGAGCTGACCCGATAGCTCGTTCATCGGCTGGTAAATATAGTTTAAACGGCTTACTAGTTTGAGGTGGGACCAATACTGGTGGTGAGACCAAGTACTGCTTGATATCTTCTAATGCCTTGCGTTGCTCTTCTCCCCATATGAACTCCTGGTCGGGCTTCAACTTTAATAATGGTGTGAAGGCTTGGATACGCCCAGACAGATTAGATATGAATCTTCTGATGAAATTCACCTTGCCGATTAGAGATTGCGATTCAGTTTTATTCTGCGGGGCCACGACTTTGTTGATGGCCGCTATAGTCTTTCGATTGATTTCTATTCCCCGCTCATGCACCATGAATCCTAAGAATTGTCCGGCGGATACACCGAAGGCACACTTATTCGGGTTCATCTTCAGCCCGTGTTTCTTAGTGCATTCCAATACCTGTCGTAAATCGGCCAGATGCTCCTAGTGTCCTTTTGATTTGACTACGACATCGTTGATGTAGATTTCTACTAGTATGCCGATAAGTTTGTGAAATATGTAATTCATGGCTCTCTGATACGTAGCGCCGGCATTTTTCAAGCCGAAAGTCATTACCACCCACTCGAATAAACCAAGGTGACCCGGGCATCTGAAGGCCGTTTTGGATATGTCCTCTTCGGCCATTAGTATCTGATTGTACCCAGCGTTTCCATCCATGAAACTAATAACCTTGTGTATTGCGGTGGCATCTATCAGCACATCGGCCGTCGGCATGGGGTATCCGTCCATTGGTGTGGCCCGATTGAGATTCCTGAAATCGACGCATACGCGTAGCTTTCCGTTCTTCTTGTATACTGGTACAATGTTGGAGATCCATTCGGCATAACGGCATTGCCGAATAAATTTTGCTTCGATTAGCCACGTTATTTCGGCCTTTATGTCTGGTAGGATTTTAGGATTACACCGCCGTGCAGGCTGTTGATACGGCCGATACCCCAGCTTTATGGGTAACCGATGCTAAACAATAGATCGGTCTAATCCGGGCATCTCATGGTATTCCCAAGCAAAGCAATCCTTAAATTCTCTTAACAAACTTGTCAATTTACACTTGTATTCCGGATCCAAATTTGCACTAATATATGTCGGCCTTGGTTTGGTGCCATCGCCTAAGTCTATCATTTTCATCGGCCAACGTGAACTCGTGTCCCAGCTTCCCATCTTCTCGGGCGAACTGATCCATTTAATCTGAGTCTTCGGAGCCGACTGCTCGGATCGGCTGTAGGCCAAAATCGGACACCTTCAGGAAGTCAGTGTCCCATATTCTCCCGGATATGCACTTGACGGTTTCGCAGCTCCACTGCTGCGTGTCGGCTGCCGCGACGCTGTATGCGGAATCGACAGTGACCACCTCGATGTTGTCGCCGACCCATTGTACGAGGCATTGATGCATTGTGGACGGGATACAGCAATTTGCATGTATCCAGTCTCGGCCGAGTAGCATGTTGTAGGACCCCTTGCCATTAATGATAAAGAAAGTAGTAGGAAGGGTCTTACTGCCGATGGTGAGGTCGACGCAGAGAGCGCCGCGAGCGGGGGATATGTTGCCCTCGAAGTCCTTGAGCATCATATCTGTCCTGGTCAGGTCGTCATCGCTCTTCCCTAGCTTCCAGAACATGGCGTACGGCATGATGTTGACTGTAGCTCCTCCGTCTACCAGTAGTCCAGTGATGGGTCGGCCGTTGACATGCCCTTTAAGAAACAACGCTTTCAGGTGTTGTCGTTTGTCATCTTCGGGCTTCTCGAATGTGGCTGTCATTGGCTCCAAAGCCAATTGTGCCATCTGCTCTTCTATTGCCGACATGTTCTGTCGGTCGGCAGGAGTCATGAATTCCATCGGCAGTATGAAAACCATGTCGATGTCGGCTGTCGATTCGTCGCCTCCTCTGTCATTTCTTTTGGGGCGCCATACCTGAGACTTGCCGTTCTTCTTGTCTGCCGTATGCCCTTGCTCTTCCTCCTGTTGTTCCCACTGGCGGAGACGTTGGATTCTTCGTTTTTGAGATTTGGTCAATCCATCAGGGCACCACTTGGGGTTCACCGGTTTGGTTCGTGGCCTAGCACGTTCCCATTCTGGTTCGCGTCCTAAAGCGTTCTCGTCTGACACCCGAGCATCGGCCATTTCTTCAAGTCGACTGTGGATGCTAACCGGTCATGTTGATCAAATCTGCCCCCTGGCCTATCATTTCGCTCGCGCCTGCCTTCCGACCGGTCATATTCATTGATTTGCACTAATATATGTCGGCCTTGGTTTGGTGCCATCGCCTAAGTCTATCATTTCCTATATACAGTGACGCTTGAACTCGTGTCCTAGCTTCCCATCTTCTCGGGCGAACTGATCCATTTAATCTGAGTCTTCGGAGCCGACTGCTCGGATCGGCTGTAGGCCAAAATCGGACACCTTCAGGAAGTCAGTGTCCCATATTTTCCCGGATATGCACTTGACGGTTTCGCAGCTCCACTGCTGCGTGTCGGCTGCCGCGACGCTGTATGCGGAATCGACAGTGACCACCTCGATGTTGTCGCCGACCCATTGTACGAGGCATTGACTTCCTGGTAGTTCATGACTTCCTGGTAGTATGACTTCCATTGTCGAGACTGTCATTGGCTCCAAAGCCAATTGTGCCATCTGCTCTTCTATTGCCGACATGTTCTGTCGGTCGGCAGGAGTCATGAACTTCATCGGCAGTATGAAAACCATGCCGATGTCGGCTGCCGATTCGTCGTCTCCCCTGTCGCCTCTTTTGGGACGCCAGACCTGAGACCTGCCATTTTTCTCATCCGTCGTATGCTGTTGTTCTTCTTCCTGCTGTTCCCACTGGCGGAGACGTTGGATTCTTCTTTTTTGAGACTTGGTCAATCCATCAGGGCATCACCTAGGGTTCACTCGTTTGGTCTGTGGCCTGGCGCATTCCCATTCTGGTTCGCGTCCTAAAGGACTCTCATCTGATACCCGAGCATTGGCCATCTCTTCAAGTCGATTGTGGATGCTAACCTTGTTTTCTGGCCGGTCATGTCGATCAAATCTGCCCCCTGGCTTATCGTTCCGCTCGCGCCTGCCTTCCGACCGGTCATATCGGTCACTTCTACCCCCCCAGCCGATCACGTACTGGAGGGCGCCGGTCTTCTTGGTCGTGCCAGTTCCTGCTGATCGGCTCTGGTTTTCCATCTCTGAAGCGAGACCTTCTAAACAGCCGATTGTTACGATACGGGCCATTGCACTCAGGGCAATTATCGGCCAATGGCAACCTGAGGTTGCTTTCCCAACAGTGGATGAAGAACGGACATCGCCAGTGATCTTCATGTCGCCACATCACCTCTTCCTAGGATCTTGAGCGTTCATGTTGCCATTGATATTTATTGAGCGGAAATTGGGAAGTAATGGGCTTACGTGGTTCTCCCATTCCGTCGTCATCATCCTCCATCCGCCGTTTTCCCTTGACGTCTTTAGGTGTTGCTTGATTTCTGGGGTCTACGGTGCCGCATTGCTTAGCCGATTCGGACGTTAGTACCTTGGTTTGGAGCGAATTTCTCCCCGTATCAACCATGTTGGTGGGGAAGGGGTGCTGGTTGATCTTCATCGGCTTGGCCGGTTTCGTTGGAACTTCAAATGTGAGTCTGCCTTGCTCGATGGACGACTGTATCTATTGTCGGAAGATTTTGCATTCATTTGTATCATGGGAGGTAGCGTTATGCCACTTGCAATATTTCATCTTCTTTAGTTGTTCGGCAGACGGAATCGTATGGTACGGCGAGAGCTTGATCTGTCCTTCCTGGAGGAGGAGGTCAAAGATTTTATCGGCCTTTGATGTGTCAAATCCGAACGTTTCCAGCTCCTTCTTTCCGAACGGACATGATATCAGCTTCTTCCCTTTAACCCATTCCGCAAGGTCGATCTCTGTGTCTTCCTCGGTTTCAAACTCTTCTAAGTATGCCACCTTCTTCTGGAAGTTCCTCCGTGGATCGAAAGGGCGTACTTCTTGACCAGACAATCGGTGGACGATTTGGCTTAAGCTCTCAAACTCCTGCGAGGCGTATTTTTCTTTGATATGGGGTAGGAGACCCTGGAAGGCTATATCGGCCAATTGTGCATCAGTCAGGGCCAGGGAGTAGCACTTATTCCTGATCTCCCTGAACCTCTGTACATATGAGGATATCGGCTCGTCGCTTCTCTGCCTGAGGCTGGTTAAATCGGACAGCTTCATTTCATGTATCCCGGCGTAGAAGTATTTGTGAAACTTCCTTTCCAGATCAGCCCACGTAATTATCGAGTTGGGCGATAATGTAGTGAACCATTGAAAGGCTGACCCAGACAGGGATGACGAGAAAAGGCGCACCCGTAGAGCATCCTGCGCCGCTGCTTCCCCGCATTGGATGATGAATCTGTTCACGTGTTCCATAGTTGAGGTGTCGTCCAGTCCCGAAAACTTAGTGAAATCAGGAACTTTATACTGATGGGGAAACGACAGCGAGTTGTATGTAGGCGGGTATGGTGTCTTGTATGTGTAGGTCTGCACCTTCGGTTTAAACCGAATTGCTCTTGAATCACCTCTGCTATGTGCACCGTCCAGTCTGGCTGTTGCTGGTGTACTATCGGCTGGGGAACTGGTACGTGCTGGTATACTGGCAGCGGGATGACTTGATGATGAGTGAAAGCGTGCGGTGTCTGATGTGTCATAGCCGGCTACGTAGTCAGGGTCGGCTGTCTGAATGAGCCGCCCGCTTCGTCATACAGCACAAGCGGCGCAACGCCCCGAAGTACTTCCGTTGTTTCTGCCGCCCTGCTCATCTCCGGCATGACAGGCTGATACTGTGGCATGATTGGCCTAACGGCCGCCTGGAAAGATGCCTGGAGTTGAGGACTTCCATGGCTGGCCGGTTGATCCTGGGCGGCCGTCACTGATGGTGCCCCCCAAGGCGCTGGATTCAAAGGAGGAAACTTCGTTGAGGACAAATGAATGGGACACGGCTGGAGATATTGCGCGCCATTAGACCCCATAGGGATTGATGATGAGGAAGCGCCAGAACCTCAAACTGGAATTTGGGTCGGCTGAGAAGTCGAATAAGGTGCATTTGAATAACTTTTGTTCGGAGACGTAATTGGTGGAGCATATGCCAGCCCCTAGTACCCTTAAGATACGCTGCTAGCTAAAGAGCTGATGACGGCATTGTATACCGTATTAGAAATCACCGGGGATTGATCGATGAAAGCTTGATAGACAGATTGTTGAACCATCTCGAACATCTTGTCCGAGTCCTCGGTGATTGTGATCTGGCGGGGAGTTGGAAACGGAGTCTTTTTGACAGTTTCTCCGCTCCTGGTGCGACTGAAGGATTGCAGACATGTCTTCCGGTAGTATGCCGTCTGCTTCTCAAATTCTTCCCTCTGGTCGTCCCTGAGGTCTGCTTCTGTCACTTCGATGACGTTATCTTCCGAGACTTCAGCAGCTTTTGACATAGTGGCGGTTGTATTTGTCCCACCGGGCGTGCCAAAAGTGTGTTGGTGCTAGAAATCGACTGATCGAATCCCCAGCGTCGGACACACGACCTGGGAGAATCTGCTTAGCTCCTGTTCGGGTGATTGCCCTGGTGCGGTTCGTGCGGTGTGCCAGCCAATCTGACCTATTGATTGGCAAGGAGAGAAACGTGTCAAATGTTAGGATATGAGGTAGGCTACACTAGCGCAAATCAAAATTTTCTACCGCATATAACCAGGAAGAACTGCCGTATAAGGATCACGGGATTACCACTCGACGCACTACTGGTGCGGAAGATGTAGATATGCATCGGTGCAGTGAAGACGATCACGTAGTCGTACGTAGTCGATCACGTCCAGCAGCTCCTCAGCAGCTCGTCCACGTGCAGCAAGATCGCCTCCGGTGCCGCGGCTCGTCGTCGGCTCGTCGTGGCTCGTCGGCGGCTCGTCGATGGCTCGCCCAAGTGCTGCAGGCGCAACACCTCCAAGGTATCCACACGTGCAGGGAGGAAGCGTCGCAAGCCGGATTGCTAGATCTGCGAGTTGCAACAGGCGAGGGCGTGGGAGGCGCGGCAAGTGTGTTTCGCCAAAAAGGTGTAAACCCTAGGGCGCCCCCACCCCTCTATTTATAGAGGTTCCTGATGGGCCTCTGGATCCGAGGCCCATTAGTACTCCTAAACCTAATCCAACTCGGATCATATCCGAATTGGGCTTCCAGCCCCTTAAGTGTGTGACCCTATGGGTTCGGATACGTATAGACATGGCCCGAGTACTCCTACTCGGCCCAATAGTCGGTAGCGGCCTCTAGCAAGACGTGCCAACTCCTATACGCACACGAAGATCATATCAGACGAACCATCACAACATAATATACATGCTATTCCTTTTGCCTCACGATATTTGGTCTAGCTTCAAGCCGACCGCTCTTTCTCGATCCTGTGATTCGGAATCCCTTTGTAGGTTAACTCTTAACCGTACGTAGCATGGCCATGCATTTTCGGATCCGATCACTCGAGGGGCCCAGAGATATCACTCTCAATCAGAGAGGGGCAAATCCCATCTTGATTGACCATGTCTCATAGCATGCTTCTTGACAAACCCGAAAGCTACCTTTATAACTACCCTGTTACGGCGTAGCATTTGATAGCCCCTAAGTAGGTCGATCCACATCTAGAATACATGCGACAATCTCAGGTCTAAGGACAAAGCGTATATGTTGTTTAAAGAGAGAACTACTTCTCGTGTTGGGTCAGTCCTAACACATGTCTCCACATGTGTCCACATTATTAGTTCAACATCTCCATGTCCATGACTTGTGAAACATAGTCATCAACTAATACATGTGCTAGTCTAATATTCATGTGTGTCCTCACATGAACTCCGACTAGGGACAACTTTAGAATAACCATACAAGTAAAGAGTTTCACATACAATTCACATAATTGCAAATCAATTCAAGTAGCCTTTAATGGATATTCAACGAACACAATATACAAATCATGGATACAAATGGAATATCATCATCTCTATGATTGCCTCTAGGGCATACCTCCAACATCAAATCCCAGAGGTTGCGATCGGCTAAGGTTCCGATCTCGAGAAAGCTTATCAGCGATTCGGCCGATTTGCTGTAATGTGGAAATCGGCTACAATGCGACCGATTACCAGGCAACGTCGATAAAGAAAACCACTGAAGTAATCTAAACAACGCTACAGTAGCAACACTAGGAACAGATCTAATCGGCTATGCGTAAAATAAATAGATTAAATGACGAAGTGCAAGAAAAGCTGAAATTGCCGATTCCTAGCTGGGTAACTGGTGATAAAACCAGAACGACAGGTAAAACCTAGAATTCTAGTAAATATCGATAACTGGTGAATAAATCTAAATGAAATGACAGCGATGCACCCAAAGTTAAAGCTTAGAATTTACTCGATAAGCGGAACTTACAAGATTGGCAGGAGGTCAAGTTGATGCAGCCCCGCCAACCTGTACGAACTCGTGAAAAGGGAGAAAAGTATTGGCGAAGTCGCCGGCTTGAAAGTAAGTACGAGGAACTAGTAGTTTGTTGTATTGGGTTGATGATGATTACAGATCTACAAGGGTGGCTATTTATAGCCTGTTACAAACGACTTCTTATCCGATTAGAACTCTATCCCTAAATTTAAACAGAAAACAAATATTTACAAGTACGATTCGTACTAGGTCGATTATCACGCTCTTCACGGGCTGGTTCCCTCTTCATCTTCGTAATCCTCTTTAGGCCCACACCGGCCCAATTGTTCCAGCCTCCTAATCGGCCGATTTCTATTCACCTCATCGGCAAGGGACAACCAATTAGGACCCACATGTCGAGGGCTTTGACTACTCCGACCCTGGGACCTAAGGTCGGGTGAGGCGGAGATCCTCCCTCGGAGGGTCGGGCGCATCCGATCCCAGGTCTCAGGGGTCGGTCGAGGCGGAGATCCTCCCTCGGAGGGTCAGGCGCATCCGATCTCAGACCTCAGGGGTCGGGCAAGGTGGAACTGCAAAGGTCAATCGGCCGATCCATGACTGTAGCACCAATCGGCCGATTCCCAACCGCCACCCCTGTATCTCGCCGCTCCTCCCGATTTCTTCCTTCCCTGACGCCGATTACACACGTGTCTAAATCTGGCGTCAACACCTGCCAGCAAACTTCTTTTTAGGGAAGGACTCTCCAACCTATGAATTTTATAATCCATCAGTAGCAGAGCGGCAACTCGGCCTCGGACAGTTGCCAATTGGGATTTATTTTTCTGGCCGCGTGAAATTTCGGGATGAGCTCACCAAAGGACTTGAATACAATCAGCTGTGCAGCTTGGCGCCGGACTCCAGTACCATCGACTTAACCAATTGGGTGGTAGCTTCTTTTGCTGTTCAGCAATTCAAATTATGGTGAGGTGAATGGAAGCAACACCTCTTCTGCGTATCTCCCGCAACATATTGCAACGATCTGGATCCTGACAACATCGACCCAAACGCAGCGGTACCAAACTTTCTAGCCGATTTAACATTGTACCCTTTGTGCTACAGGATTACCACTGATTCCTCCTTTTCTTGCAGTCTGGAAGTCAACTCCCCCCAACACGCAGCCGTAGTGGTCGGCTGATAGAGAATCACCATCCATATACATCTTTCCCAATCATCGGCTTTCAGGCCCCGCCCATCGAAGACATCACCACTGGCCGATTGAAGCAAAAGCTAAAGATATCTTCTTCAAAGAAGACAAGCCGCCGGTTGCGCACCCGCATAGAACTGGCCGATCAATCGGCGGTTTTACTAGCCGAGTCTTCAGCCGCACAAACCCTGTCGATTGCTCAAGAGGTCGACCCCTATGCCACTGCGGAAGCCGGATCAGCAGCCACATCCCTATTGGTAGAAGCTTTTCAGGTAACTCTATACACCTCGTATTTTTCCAATTATACTATCAGTATTAATTTCCAATTTCTGTCAAGCCGCGCAAATCATTCCAGAGAAATGTCTGCGGCAATCGGCCACACCCCAAGCAGAGACTGAACCACCAGCAGTCCTTTCAACTGAGGTAGAGAATATTTGTTTTACTCAAGTCTCTTAATCCTTAACTGAAAACTGACCGATTTCTAATGCAGGCCACTTTGGGTGCGTCAATCGTACCTTTCCAACGATCATCAGCCTGACAACTCGCAGAGGTAGAGTAACTGATATTCATCATCAGATTTGACCATTACTTCATATTTATAGAGACCCTCCTCTTGTTACTCTCCAGGAAGCTGGTCCAAGTACAACGCCGATAATCGTCGAGTCTTCTTCTTCTGATGAGCCAACCGTGCCAATTCCCGAAACGAGGATGGCAACCCTACCAACACAAATGGAAGAAATCCGCTTTAAACAAGTAAGGGCCCTCGGCGTTCATTTCAACTGATCTCTACCATCATTGGTTAAACCGCTCATTCCCCCCTTTTTTTTTACAGGAGTAAGATACGCCCAATAATAGCCTTTTTTAATTTGTGGTTGCCGTCTCCGATGACGAAGAGGTAGCCTCCCAGCAAGTGGCTCTAAGCTCAATTCCCAACCAGATTCGTGCCAAGCTCCAGAGCATCCGAATCCTTCTTCAAGAAGACATCGGCCGATTAGTGGAAGATGCCTCGCCGATTCGACAGATCTTCAATGAGGTAAAAGGCAGAGTCCTAAAGGACGCAGAAGAAGCTCTTGCACCCGCAGCATACATCGAGTCAATGCAAATCCTGGTGTTCAGAGCCCTACGGCACATGGCCGATCATGCCAAGCTAGCAAAGGCACGTGAAAAGGAGGATTCCTACAAACACCGAGCTCAAGAGGTACATCACCGAATCGGCGCACTTGAAAACTCTCGCCCGGACATTGTTGGCACAATAGACCGTCTTAAACAGCGTAGGGCAGAACATGCCAAGGAGATGGAGCAGGTGACAAAGGCCATAGCCGCTGAAGAGAAGAAACTCCATGATCTTCCCTCTGTCATTGCCGATCTGAAGCAGGAGAGGCAGAGCCTCACCCCCGAAGCCATCCGGCTTCATCGAACCATGCCAGAAGTCCCCGGATCGGCCAAAGATGACCAACGGGTTCTGAACTCAGCAGATCAGATCCGCCAGCGGGTGATCATGGCCATTAATACCCTCCTGGAATGAGTGTATCAAACATTGAATTGTCGTCTGAAAACTTCTATATAAACATTTAATGCTCTTTTTGTCATTGTTATGTGAATACGAATTTGAACATTTCCTCTTCATAGCTTTTAACCCAACGATCGTTTGTTTTGAATGGATGCCTTTGCTGACCGTTGCCCCTTACCTTTTTCGTGCCTATAAATATGAGGTCTCTATGTTTCTCCCAGGGGCACTCACATCTGATCCAACCTTCTATACTTTGCTCGACCGTTCTCAGATCTCCAACTAGGCATAAAAATGTCTTCTTCCTCCTCCATCAATCAGGTATGGAACCCTTCTCACGCTCCTCGATCAATTCTTCTTGATGACTGACCGCCTGTGGTCTTTCTAACCGACTCAGCTTAGCCCTGATCTTGAGCGAGCTATCGAGATTATGCACTCCAAGGAACTGCTAACATGGGCAGACAGAGACTTCATCGTAGCCCACCGTGAGGAACTCAAAGACCATCTTCCAGCCCATGTCAAGAAAATCATGGATCACATCGAAGCCAACAGCTCCAGGAAACCACCTCCACCGCCAGTCGAGAGGAGTCATCAGCTATCCCGCCAGGTGGCCCTCGAAGATGCCATGGAGGATCTGGAGGAAAAGAGCACCCATCTTTTGATAGAACTAGGCCGGATCAATAAGAACAAAGCTCAGCTAAAACATGGTTAATCATGTTGTAACCCGGTAAATGTATTGTTACTTTTTGGTCTAAGGGCAACTTGTACCATGTCGGCTGTGTATTCCATTGCTGTACCGAATAAGAAATTGGCTTGTTTTCGGCTATACAACACGAATCAATAGGAATCGGCCATATTGACTCGATAAACTATGCCATCGGCTACGCATCTACCCATATGCTGGGATAGTATCTCTTCAAATATCTTCCATTTAAGGCTCTCATAAATTCCTCTCCTTCGATGGTCTCTAATATGTACGCGTTTCCCGATGTGCATCGACCGATTTTATACGGCCCTTCCCAAGTAGGCGACCATTTGCTGTATTTGGGAGCCTTAGATCCTATCGGCAGTACCAGTTTCCATACCAAATCTTAGAACTGCTTGACCTTGACCTTCTTGTCATACCACTTGGTGACTCGTTTCTTATTCTCTTCAATACTGATTAAGGCCCTCAATCGCTAACCTGCCAAGTCATCAAGCTCCCCTTTCATGAGAAGAGAATAATCATCGGCTGTCAACTTGTCTTGAAGCGACGTGCGTCTAAACCCCGTCCTTAATTCCCAAGGCAACACTGCCTCGTGTCTGTACACCAATTGATAAGGAGATATCTTAAGGCCTGTTTGGCAGAGCTCCAGCTCTGAAAAAATAGCTCCGGATTCATAGATCCAGCTAGCTCCACCATAGAGCTGCTCCACCGTGGATCTGAAATCTCAAAAAGTGTTTGGTAAAGCTCCACTCTTATCTTTGTCTCACTGGCAATTTGGACCCATGCATCAGAATTAAAAAAAAAGAAAAAAAGTCTTCTTCACGGCGAGTGTGACCTCCCTACGCCTCCGCTGCCTCCCCTGCCGCACCTACGGACCCGCCGCCCTCCTGCGCTCTGGCGGCAAGGGCGGGCGGGGCTCCAGCGGCAGGGGCGGGCGGGGCTCCAGCAGGGTGGGCTCCAGTGGCAGGGGCGGGCGGGGCTACGGCGGGGCGGGCTCTGACGGCAGGGGCAGGTAGGGCTCCAGCGGGGCGGGCTCCGGCAGCAGGGGCGAGCGGGGCGGCCTCCGGCGGCAAGGGCGGGCGAGGCTCCAGTGGCAGGGGCGAGCAGGCGCGAGCAGGGGCAGGCGGGGCTCTGGCGGGCGGAGCTAGCATGGCGGGCGGGGCGAGCAGGGGCAGGCAGCGCTCTGGTGGGCAGGGGCGGACAATGACAGAAGATAAGGATGGCAGCGTGTCGCACAGAGAAGAAGAAAAGAAAATAGAATGAACCGGTCATTTTCCACTAATGAGTGGAAGTGGTGGGTAATTTTCTCCAAGTCCACCAAATTTGATTTCGTGGAGCACCCCCTGAGGTGCTCCACCAAATCCATGGATCTGGGGGTAGATCCACCGTTTTTGTGGAGCAGCTCTGCGGTGGAGTTGTTGGAGCTAAAACTATTTGGCTGAAAAAATTGGGAGTAGAGCTGTTTTTGAGGATCTGGAGCTACATGGAGCTCTGCCAAACAAGCCCTTAGTAGCACCGTGGCAGGCCATCCTGTAGGCCCACAAACATTCACTTAAAGATACGTGCCACCTCTTGGGCTGCTCCTCTATCTTCCTCTTAATCAACTTGATTATCCCTTTGTTGGATGATTCAGCCTGACCATTAGCTTGAGCATAATACGGGGAAGAATTTAACAACTTGATCCCCATATTGGTGGTGAACTCCTCAAATTCTCCTGAAGTAAATATTGTCCCTTGATCGGTTGTGATGGTCTGAGGGATACCAAACCGATAAATAATATGGTCTCTTACAAAATCGATCATAACGGCCAATGTCACGGTTTTCAGGGGAACTGCCTCCACCCACTTGGTAAAGTAGTCAGTGGCCACTAATATGAATTTGTGCCCCTTGCTTGATGGGGGATAGATCTTCCCGATGAGGTCGATTCCCCAACCCCCTAAATGGCCACGGCTTAATTATTGGGTTCATAGCTGATGCTAGTGCACGTTGCACATTGCCGAATTTCTGACAATCATGGCACCCCTTATAATACTTAAAGCAGTCTTCGAGCATCGTGGGCCAGTAATAACCATTGTTCCTAATCATCCACTTCATTTTGTGAGCCGATTGATGAGCTCCACATACGCCCTCATGATTTTATCCCATCAAAACCTTTGCTTCTTCTACTCCAAGGCATTTGAGTACTACTCCATCAACCATTCGGTAAAATAAATCATCTTCAAGTAACACATTTCGTGGCCTGAAAACGTATTCACCGGTCCACTTTCTTGGATAGATCTCTTAAGTAATCGGCGATCTCCTTTCTCCAATCGTTGGCTGCAAGCACTAGAGTCATGGCACCTTGAATCTGCCGATACCCAGAAGCATGTTGGGCAAGCATGTTGGCTTCTTCGTTGTAACTTCTGGGAATATGCTCAATAACCACAGACTTGAACTCCTTCAATAACTGGAGGCAATATTCATAGTAAATCCTCAAAATATCATCCTTCCATTCGGACTTCCCAGTCAATTGATCCACAATAAGCATGGAATCCTCAAAAATCTCCCCTGCATCGGCCTTGATTTCCCTCAATAATTGGATACCCTTTAGGACGGCCTAATACTCCGCCTGATTATTGGTGGCGGATGCCTCTATCGGCAGAGAGAAATCATAGTTTGCCCCCCGAGGCAATATGAGGATGATGCCGATTCCTAATCAGGCCCCACATGAAGAACCATCGAAATATAGTGTCCATGGAGCTGGCTCGACGATGGTGATTTCTGATCCACAGTGTTGGGTTATGAAATCGGCCATTATTTGGCCCTTGATAGGTTTGGCCGATTCGTACCTCAGGTCGAACTCTGATAGAGCTAGAATCCACTTTCCAATCCTTCCTTTCAAAATTGGCAATGACAACATGTACTTGACCACACCATCTTTGCATACGACTATGCATTCTGCTGATAACAAGTAGTGCATGAGTTTGGTGCATGAAAAATACAGACAAAGGCATAGCCGTTCCACTGGGGTCAGCATCCAGGAGCCTTCTGCTGACATAGTAAATTACTCTTTCTTTTCCTTCAAATTCCTGTACCAGCGCAGACCCAATAGCCCGTTCATCAGCCGGCAAGTATAGTTTGAATGGCTTGTCAGCCTACAGCAGAACCAACACGGGCGGCGAGACCAGGTACTGCTTGATGTCATCCAACACCTTTTGCTATTCCTCACCCCACACGAATTTCTGGTCGGGTTTTAATTTCAACAAAGGGGTGAAGGCTTGAATACGCCCGGACAAGTTGGATATGAACCTGCGGATGAAGTTAACCTTGCCAATTAAGGACTGTAACTTGATTTTGTTCTACAGGGCTACAACTTTATTGATGGTAACTATAATCTTCCAGTTGACTTCTATCCCACGCTTGTGGACCATGAATCCTATAAATTGTCCAGCCGAAACGCCGAAGGCACATTTGTTTGGCTTCATTTTCAATCCATTCTTCCTTGTGCACTCCAACACCTCTCGCAAATCGGCTAGATGCTCCTGATGCCCCCTTGACTTGACCATGATGTCATCAATGTAGATCTCCACCAGGACACCAACAATCTTGTGGAAAATATAATTCATAGCCCGTTGATATGTAGCTCTGGCATTTTTCAAACCAAAGGTCATTACCACCCACTCGAACAAAACGAGGTGTCCTGGGCATCTGAAAGCCATCTTCGAAATGTCTTCTTTGACCATTAATATCTGATTATACCCAGCATTACCGTCCATGAAGCTGATGAGTTTGTATCCCGCAGCTGCGTCTATTAAAACATCAGCCGTCGGCATTGGATACCCTTCCATCGGCGTAGCCTAATTAAGATTCCTAAAGTCGATGCACACACAAAGTTTTCCATTTTTCTTGTATACAGGCAAAATATTGGAAATCCACTCGGCATAGCAACACTGCCTAATAAACCCTGCTTCGATCAATCTTGTGATTTCGGCCTTAATATCAGGTAAAATTTTAGGATTACAACACCGTGCGGGTTGCTGATACGGCCGATACCCTGGTTTTATAGGTAATTGGTGTTCGACGATCGATCGGTCTAAACCAGGAATCTCATGATACTCCCAAGCAAAGCAATCCTTAAATTCTCATAATAGATTCGTTAACTCAAGCTTATACTTGGGATCTAACTTAGCACTAATATACATCGGCCTCGGCTTGCTGCCATCTCCTAGGTCCACCATCTCCAATGAATCGACCGACGTAAACCCGTGCCCAAGCTTTCCATCTTCTCGGATGAACTGATCCATTTAACCTGATTCTTCAGAGCCGACTGCTCGGATCAGCTGTAGACCAAAATCGAACACCTTCAGGAAATCAGTGTCCCAGGTTTTGCCAGATATGCATCTGACGTGTTCGCAGCTCCACTGTTGCGCGTCGGCCACGACAATGCTGCAGGCGAAATCGGCAGTGACTACTTCGATGGTGTCGCCAACCCACTGGACGAGACATTGGTGCATTGTAGACGGGATGCAGCAGTTCACATGGATCCAATCTCGTTCGAGCAACATATTGTAGGACCCTTTGCCATTAATAACAAAGAAAGTGGTAGGTAGGGTCTTACTGCCGATGGTGAGGTCGACGCAGAGTGCCCCTCCGGCCGGAGATACGTTGCCTTCGAAATCCTAGAGCATCATATCTGTCTTGGTCAGATCTTCTTCTCCTTTACCCAACTTGCGGAACATAGCATACGGCATGATGTTGACCGCAGCGCCTCCATCCACCAGTAGTTTGGTGACTGGTCGTCCGTTGACGTGTCCCTTGAGGAACAGAGCCTTGAGATGCTGGTGTTTTTCGTCCTCGGGTTTCTCAAAAGTGGCTGTCATTGGCTCCAAAATCAATTGTGCCATTTGCTCCTCTGTTTTTGTGGTGTCGTCTCAATTGGCGGGAGCCATGAACTCCATCAGCAAGATGAGCACCATGCTGATGTCAGTTGCTGAATCATGATTTTGTCTTCGTCGCTGATTTTTCTGTCTTCTTCGCTGGTTTTTCTTCTGGGGCGCCAAACTCGAGACATGTCCCCTTTCTTATTCACCGCCTGCCTTTGTTCTTCTTCCTGCTGTTCCCATTGGCGCAGACGCTAGACCCTCTATTTCTAGGACTTAGTGAGACCATCCGGGCACCATCTGGGGTTTACTGGTTTGCTTGGTGGTTTTGCATGCTCCCAGTCTGGCTCTCGCCCCAGGGGGTTCTCATCTGAGACTCTGGCTTCGACCCTTTCCGCCAGCTGATCATGTGCATTGGTCTTGCCCCCCAGCTGATTATGCTGGTTAACACTGCCCTCCAACCGATCACGCACTGAAACGCGCCGATTTTCTTGCTCATGCCTATTTCTGCTGATCGGCTCTAGTCCTCGATCCCTGGAGCGTGATCTCTTGAACGGACGGCTACTGCGATACTGGCCATTGCACTCGGGATATTTATCGGCTGATGGTAATCTAAGGTTATTTTCCCAGCAGTGGACAAAAAACGGGCACCTCCAGTGATCCTCGTGTCAGCGCATCATCTCCTCGTGGCGTCGTGAATCTTCTTGCTGCCACTGATACTTGTTGAGTAAGTCTCGGAAAGTAATAGGCCAACGTGGCCTTTCTGATCTCTCGCTTTTGTCCTCCATCCGTCCTTTTCCTTTGACATTCTTGATCGTGGCCTGATTTTTGGGATCCACAGCACCACTTCTTCTAGCCAATTCTGACGTTAGCACTTTTGTTTGGAGTGTGTTTCCTCCTACGTCGACTGTGTTGGCGGGGAAGGGGTGTTGATCCATCGTCATCGGCTTCACTGGTTGCGCTGGGACCTCGAACTTGAGTCTTCCTTGCTCAATGGCCGATTGTATCTATTGTCGGTAGATCTTGCACTCATTTGTGTCGTGGGATGTGGCATTGTGCCACTTGCAATATTTCATCTTTTTGAGCTGCTCGGCTGACGGAATGGTGTGGTAAGGCGAAAGTTTGATCTGCCCTTCTCAAAGCAGCAAGTCAAAGATTTTGTCGGCCTTTGACGTGTCGAAGCCTAACGTTTCTAGTTCCTTCTTTCCAAATGGGCATGATATCGGCTTTTTTCCTTTTACCCATTCTGCTAGACCGACTTCTGCCTCTTCCTCTGATTCAGATCCCTCTAGGCATGCCACCTTCTTCTGGAAATCCCTTCGTTGGTCGAAAGGGCGTACTTCCTGGCCAGACAATTGGTGGATGATCTGACTTAAGCTTTCGAACTCCTGGGAGGCGTACTTCTCTTTGATGTGTGGCAGGAGGCCATGGAAGGCGATATCGGCCAACTGGGTATCGGTTAAGACCAAGGTGTAGCACTTGTTCCTGACTTCTCGGAACCTCTGGAAATAGCTATTTACCGATTCGTCGCTTCTTTGCTTGAGGCTAGACAGATCTGAGAGTTTCATCTCGTGGACCCCCGCGTAGAAATATTTATGGAATTGCTTTTCCAAATCGACCCAGGTAATAATGGAGTGTTGTGAACCACTTGAAGGCCGATCCGGATAGGAATGACGAGAATAGTCGCACTCTTAGAGCATCATGCGTAGCGGCTTCCCCGCACTGGATAATGAACCTATTCACATGCTCTGCCATTGATGTGTCATCTAGGCCCGAGAACTTGGTGAAGTCAGGGACTTTGTACCGATGAGGGAACGGTAACAGGTCATAAGCAGGTGGGTATGGCGTCTTGTATGTGTAGGTTTGTATTCTTGGTTTCAGCCCAAACTAATCCTAAATCACCTCTGCTATTCTCGCGGTCCAATCCACTTGCTGCTGATGTATGACCGGTTGAGGAATCTGCATGTGCTGCTGGTCTTGTGGTGTCGCAATCAGGTGATAGGAAGGCACGTGATGCGGATCTTGTGGCTGGATTATCGGCTGAGGAGCCGATGGCTAATGTAGCACAGGATCAATGTGACATGGCGAGTCCACTATTTCTTCGTACAATGCCAGTGAAGCCGCAGTCCTGAGGGGTTATGGAACCCCTACCCCCCTACCGATTTCTGCAGTGGGCTGTGGGTACTGTGTTACTATCGGTCGAAGGGCCGATTGGACGAACGCCTGCACTGGAGATCTTCCATAACTAGTTGATGGGTCTTGATTAGCAGGTGTTGTGGCTGCTCCCCACGTCATCAAGTTTGGGAATGGCGGTTGGGCGGGGAGAATTCGTGAAGGCTAAAATGGTGGTCGTGCTTGACAGAGAGTTGTGCCGTTGTACCCTAGGGGCATTGAAGCGTTGTACCCTCCACTTTGTATCGGCATCAGCTGCAGAACCGAATGGGATGTGTTTGGCACCGTTGGGAAGCCTTTTGTTGGCACCACGATGGGAGGAGCATAGGTCGGTCCCTGATACCCTTGAGCTACACCGTTGACCATGGAGCTGATGACGGTGTTGTATACAGTGTTCGTCATCACCTTGAAATAGTCGATCATAGCTTGGTAGACCGACTATTGTCTCATATCAGACATCTTTTCTAAGTCCTCAGTGACGGTGATGTGGCGGGGAGTTGGAAGAGGATTTTTCTTGATAGTCTCCCCGCTTTTGGTATGACTAAAGGATTGCAAGCATGTCTTCCTGTATTCCTCTAGAGCCCTTGCCACTTCTTCCTTCTAGTCGTCCTTGAGATCTGCCTTAGTAATTTTGATGACGTTATCTTCGGAGACCTCAGCAGCCTTCGACATGATATTGTTTGGTCCCACCAGGCGTGCCAAAAGTGTGTTGGCACTGAAAATCGGCCGATGATCCTCAGCGTCGGACACACGACCCGGGAGAATCTGCTTAACTCCTATTCGGGTTATTGCCCTGGTGCGGTTCACGCGGCGTGCCAGTCAATCTGACATGTTGATTGATAAGGAAACAAAAGTATTAAATTCCAGGGGCTCCACTCCACCGACTCCAAAAAAATACCAAAGTTGTCCACATGTTTGGCAAAATGCATAGATCCAGCTCCGGAAATAGAAGATTTTGCTGTGTAAAGTCCATTATACCCATGTGAATGGTCCCACTTGTCAGTGTCCTTTACTTCTCCCCTTCTTCTCCTTTGCTAGTTGGGCGAGCAGGGGTGGACGGCGCGGTGCACGGTGCACCGGGGCGGCGTGGCGGGCGGCGAGCGGGGGCGGGCGGGCGGTGCGCGGCGGACTGGGGCGGCACGGCGCGGCGCGAGCTGGGGCGGGCGGCGGGCAGGGGCGGGCGGCGCGGGGCGCAGCGGGCAGCGGGCGGTGGCGGGCGGCGCAGGGCGCGGGGCGCGGTAGGCGGGGGCGGCGCGGCAGGCACGTCCGGCCGGCGCGATGGGAGCGTTCTTTTATTTCGCAAACCGTTACGTTGTGTAACGAGTGGCAATGGTGGGTAAATACCCACCAACTCCACGAGGAGGTCTGTAAACAGGATTTTTGGAGCACCTCTTGAGGTACTCCACAAAAAACGTGGATCTACCCCCTGCTCCACCTTTTTTCCTGGAGCCGGAGTTGCTGGAGCTAGACGTGTTTGGCTGCGAAATTTTTGGAGTTGGTGGAGTGGAGCAATTTTTCGTGAAGTGGAGTGCTCCCAAACACCCCCCTAAATCTAAACGAAACAATAGCGATGCGCTCGAAGTTAAAGTCTAGATATTACTCAATAAGCAGAACTTACAGAATCGGCCGGAGATCGTGTTGATGCAGCCCTGCCAACCCATACGAACTCGTGAAGAAAAAAAGGGTATTTTGGCGAAGTCGCCGACTTGAAAGTAAAGTATGAGGAAAAAGTAGATTTGTTATATAGATTGATATGTTGCTCTTTTCAAACCTCTAGAAGTGGCTATTTATAGCCTATTACAACTGATTTCCGAACCAACTAGGATCTATCTCTAATTTTAAACGATAACAAATATTTACAAACACAACTCGTATCGGAGTTGGTTACTATCTCCCCACAAGCCAATCCCCTTCTACAACTGATCTTCTTCCTAGCCCACCTTAGGCCCATACTAACCGAGCCGCCCCAGCTCCCAATCGGCCAACCTTCACCGACTCCTTTTGCCAGTCGGCTGAAACACTGTAGCTTCAATCGACCGATTCCACTGTAGCTTCTGGCCTGCCGCATCAGCCCGCCTTTCTCCTTCTTTGATGCCGATTCAAAACACATGTCAAAATCCAGCATCAACAATAACCAATAAGTTAGTTAGCCACCTGATCAACCAATAATTCCCTAGGGCTTCACGGACTAACTTTCATCCTTAACGTACCAACGCATTTTTCAAACGAGATTTTTCTAGGCAAGTTATCAAAATAAGTTTTTAAGACTTGTTGCTTTCTCTGGTGTATGCTTTTTGCTCCAACACCAGCTGTGGCAAAACCACCCAAATTAACACGGCGAAAGTGTGCTCAATCATTGCCTCAAATGTGAATAGACAATTTAACCGAATTAAAATGGTAGTCTATCGGGTTTTACCCGATACAACCATGAGTTTCTGATCAAAACAAGCATACATAACCTGCACGAAGACGAGTCTAGAGATCACAACAATTCAGATAACATATTACAGGTCCCAAATTAATTTAATACAAACCGAGAGTTCAAATGCATAAAGTAGATTCAGAGTTCAAATCATAAGGAGTTTTAAGAGTTCAAAACAGTAGAAAAATAAAACGATAGTTCTAACTGTTAGTGCTTTATATCGGGCAACCTACCAAGGGAATACCCGAGGTAGTAGATTGGTTGGTGGGGGATCGCCAGACCTGGAACTTGAAGGTAAAAGTGAGAACACAAGACACGGCTTTATACAAGTTCGGGCTACCAGAGTAGCATAATACCCTACGTCCTGTTTGGGGTGCTGTATATTGCGCCCTGCGCTTGGGTGTTGAACCTCTTGGTGGTTTGAGAGTTCTGAGTTGGGTTGCCAATCTAGGTACCCCTACCCTCCTTTATATACTCCAGGGGACATGATTACTAGTCGGTTACAAGGAGGAGTCCTGGTAGGATTATATGGTATGAGTCCTAGTAGGATTACAGAGGAATTATAGTAGGAGTCCGTATTTTTCCTTCCTTGCGGGTATTGGGGATCTATCCCCGACAAGCCCCCGAGCGCTTCGTAGCCAAATGCAGCAGTCTTCGAGTACTTTTAAGATCCTCACCGAGTAGTTCTAATGCTCTTCGAGTACTTTGTCTGGGTGAATCTTCAAAGTTTCTCAAAGCTGCCATGAGGCTATGGTGCGCTCAAAGCCTTGATCATCTTGATATTGTAGGCTTCATATATGGAGGGTGCCAAAAGTCGCACTCCATATGGAGGAGCCCCCGAGCCTTAGGTTGGATTGAAGAATCAAGTTGAGGGTCAATAAAATCTTGAATCTTCTTCCTTTGTCTTTGAAAAAATCAATTTTTGGGTGTAGCTTATCAGCCCCTGAGCCTTGGATTGATTGAATAATCAATTCAAGGATCTTGAATCTTCTCAAGTCATCATCCGAGTAGTTTTGCGGTGTCCTGCCCCCGAGCTTATGTGCTAGGTGAGCCGTAGGAGCCACGTCGAGTTGTTATTGGCACTTAGCCCCCGAGCTTGGAATCTAGCTGAGCCACTGGAAGTATTTCCAAGTAGTAATTGGTGCTTAGCCCCCAAGTTCGGGAACTAGCTGTGCCTTTGGAGGTACGCTTAGCATCCTAGAGCATTGTCGCGTGAAGCTTGGCTTGAAAGAAAAGATGCATACATTATGTAGCATATTTGTAGAATATTGAAACTACTGAAATTTATTCAGCGATCAATATAAATGTTTTGTGTCATGCTCTTATTTCGGCCATATCTCTCCTGAGCAGTTAGCTTGTTATGTTTAGGCTCTCAGTCTCCATTTAGCCGCAGCCATTGCGTGGCGAGATGCTTTGTCTCTTGTACGTGTATGGGCACTGCCATTTGCATAGGTGAGATCTTTGTCATGTATGTGCGCTGGCACTTAGGCGTGACAGATGCGCCTGAGGCTTTCACGAGTTAAGGCATGTTCTGCTCAAGGAAATTATCAATGGATAAGAGAAAAACATAAGTAATCAGCATTGCAATAAAAAGAGAGTGCAATTGCACTCAAGAGTTTGCTGCCCTCTGGCGAGTAGTCGGCGAAGTGTAGCTCTAGAGGGTAATTCTCGTTGAGAGACGTACACAAATAAGTAATCGGCGAAGTGTAGCTCTGGAGGGTAATTCCTATCGAGAGACATACACAAATAAGTAGTCAGCACGTTGCCCTGCATGCGGGAAAAAAGCTAAAAAAATAATTAGAAAAGTGACTTAGCTTGATTCGTGGACGATTGTCGACGAAGCCATGTTGATTGTTGATGAAGCCAACTAGTCGGACTAGTTGTTGATGGTGCGAGGCTCGCTTCCGACTAGTTTTCTAGTTGAGATGAGTAGTTGAGGTTATCGTCAATGAAGCCACGATGGTTGTTGGTGAAGCCGACTAGTCAAAGTCGATTCCGACTGGTTGTCGACGGTGCGAAGTCTGCCCCGACTAGTTTTCTAGTTGAGACGAGTAGTCGACATAGTCGCCGGTGAGTCGATGCGGCCAGATGTCGATGTAGTCGAGGTTGCAAAGTCTGCCCCAACTAGTTTTCCAGTCGAGACGAGTAGTCGAGATAGTCGTCGACGAGCGTTACGGCGTATTGTTAGTAGTCATTGGCAAGCTGGCGTATGTCGCTGGTGCGTTGGTGTTGCTGACTTGTAGCGGTGCAAGCTTACTGTAGCTTCTTTGATGTGCACATAGGAATGACCGTAACTTTCTTGGAGGCTCTTTAGGTGTGTGTGTAGCACTCTTCACCGATTGCTTCACATGGGAGAAAACAAGTCGGTTGTTTCTCACGTGAGAAAACAAGTCACAAAAGGTAATCATTACTCCGTCTTGAGTGTTGCAGTAAGATTGGATGTTTTTGACTCCGCTTCAGGTGGGCATCTGGTTGCTTGCTGTCATCGCTGGGTCTGTACATGTGTTGGCGCTAGAAATTGGTCAACCGAATCCCAGCGACCGACACACGACCCGGGAGAATCTGCTTAGCTCCTGTTCGGGTGATTGCCCTGGTGCGGTTCGCGCGGCGCGCCAGCCAATCTGACCTGTTGATTGGCAAGGAAGAACACGTGTCAGGTCCAGAAATTACGATCGGCTAAGTTTCCGATCGAGAGAGTTTATCGGCGAATCGGCCGATTTACCGTGATAATGAAATTGGCTATAAGACGGCCTGATTTTGATAGCCTTGTAGACAAGTAAATTACTAAAGTGATCGGTACAAAGCTTATGATAACAACACTAGGAACAGATCTAATCGGCAATAGATGAATTTATCAATAGAAGACAGAAAAAGCCGACACTACCGATTCCTAGCTGGATAACTGGTGATAAAGACTAGAAAAAACAGGTAAAAACCTATAAATCTAACAAATATCGATAACTAATGAATAAATCTAAACGAAACAACAGCGATGCACCAGAAGTTAAAGCTTAGATATTACTCGATAAACGGAACTTACAGAATCGGCCGGAGATCAGGATGATGCAGCCCTGCCAACCCGCACGAACTCGTGAGAAAAGAAAAGTAATGACGAAGTCGCCTGCTCGAAAAGTAAATACGAGGAAAAAGTAGCTTGTTGTATTGATTGGTTGATGATTACAGATTTACAAAGGTAGCTATTTATAGCCCCGTACATATAATTCCTTAACCGACTAGAATCCTATCTCTAATTCAAACAGAAAACGAATATCTACAAGCACAATTCGTGCCAGGTTAGTTACTCCACGCTTCGTGGGCTGACCTCCACCTTATCCTTCCATCCCTTTCCAAGCCCATACAGGCCCAATTAGTCCACCCTCCTAATCGGCCGACTCCTTATCGGCAAAAGATTACCGATTGGGACTCTGGTGCATTCGTCCTAAAGCGAGACAAAAGTCACCGACCGATTCCGTACGATAGCACTATTTGGCCGATTCCCGACTGTGCTTCCCCGAATTTCTCTCTTCTTGGCGCCGATTTCACCAGTGACGAAATCTGGCGTCAACACATGCCCCCCAGTTTCGGAGTAAAACACAATCTTTTACTTCGAAATTCTTTATAACCTCCCCTCCGAAATGGCCGCAGTGAAAATCTCCTTCCGTTTCGCGGTCTCCGAGCTGATCATTGCAATTTGTTGAAACGGGCGCCCACGACAGCCACTACCCCCGAAAACTCGAAACGCCGGCACGGTGAAAATTCCATTTTTACCCCCTCTTCAGGCATCCTTTAAATAGCGCTTCACCGCACCTCATCTTCAAGCTCACGTCTCTTTTCCCAACGCGCGCGCATCCTTCTTCTTTCAACACTTTCCCTTGCCACCGAAGCTTTCTAGCTCCACCTCCTGTTACTTCTTCCCTCTTTCCTTCCAATGGCGGCTCCCTCCGGCAGCTCTCCCGCACGTGATGCCCCAGAGATAGTGCCTCCGGTGGTGGTGGCGTCGACCGTCACTCCATCCACAGATGAGGGAGCTTCATCAGAAATCCCAATGGCGATCCCCATCGCAGCCCCGTCATCCACATCCGCATCGGCGACCACACCGATTACTCAGAACTTCATCCCAGAGGTAAATACCGAATCCTTCCCCTATCGGCAATGTATTTATCTTAGATCTGCTTCTTACATTTCCATACTCCCTTTCCTTTTTTAGGCGGTTAGGCATAGAATTACTATTCACCTCACGGGAAGTCCTGGCCTTGTTTGTCTTGGTCCTATGGGAGACCCAGATCCGATAGATCTTATAAATTCGGAAACTGACCGGATACCCTTCAAACGATCCGATATGAACTTAGATCAATGGGTGGGTACTTTCAGATCTTGGCCGAATGAAACCCCAGGTTGGAGGGAATGGTGCCAACGGATGGCCGGGTCAAAGAGCGTCTCGTGGGAAGAGCTCAAAATCGGCCAGTGCATCAACCTCTCCCTGTCTCAAATGGAGAAAAATGAGCCGTTAGTGATGGCGGCTTCCTATTTTTGGTCTGACGCACTTAATGCGTTCTTATTTGGGCACGGTCCTATGACCCCCACACTGGCCGATGTGGTCCTCTTGACCGGCCTGGACATATCTTCCCCTGACACACCCTTCCGCCTTTTGACCACAACATCACATCGGCTAGACACAAGGGGAATCGGCGGCTGAAAAGGCTTCATCAAAAGTAACAAGAAGACCGGTACCGTTGAGAACAGGGAGCACACAGCTTTCCTAATGATGTGGCTAGAAAAACACTTCTTTTGTGGAAGAGCCGCCGGCCCAACAACCAACACCCAACCCTTAGCCGAAGCACTGTCCAGAGGGGACCATATCCCTCTCGGGAAACATCTACTGGGTGCCGTGTACCACATGCTTCATCAAATCGGCACAAGACTTTCCAAGGGAGAACCGATCGGCAATCCAGGCGGGCCTTGGTGGTTTGTCAATCTATGGTTGAACCTTTACATGAGCAGAATCACCCGGCAGCCGGTGGACCATATGACATTCCCCAATATCGAATCGGCGGAGGACCCCACCGAGCGTCGCCGATGCATGTCCTTTGGTGAAGCGGCGTCAGCTTTTCCAGGTTGTGCGTATTCTGCTACAAAGGTAGCCGAGTACTTTCGGTGCTTTTACAATGGATTTAATGAAGACGCATCTATTTGGTTCCCGTACCAGCGAGACAACCCAGTCTTTGAGCTCCCCACCTGCTTCGATTCGACTTCTGGCCGGTTTGATGAAGATCTTTATGAAGGACTGATCAAACCAGGACTCCTACCGGCCAACTTCTTTTCAGGGAAGGATGCCCCTACGTACGAGTTCTACAACCCGTCTGCTGCAGCACGACAATTCGGCATGGGTCAACTACCGATACAAGTGTATTTTGCTGGCCGAATCAAGTTCAGAGATGTGCTCACATCTGGCCTGGATTACGGTCGGTTGCGAGACCGAATTCCGGACTCCAGTACGATTAACCTGAACGACTGGCTATTATTTCCATTTGCCGTCTAGCCGTTCAAACTTTGGTGGGCCGAATGGAAGCAATTTCTATTCTGCAACTCAGCATCGGCATACTGCAATCTTCTGGATCCGGCCAACATTGATCCAAACGCCGAGGTATTTCTCATAGCCGATTTTTATCCTTCTCAACATGATTGAGTACTAATGATTTTATTGTTTCTTTAGGCCGGGAATCGGACCGCTCTAACGCACAGCCGCAGCGGACGGTTAATAGAGAGCCATCCATACACCACCTATCCTCTTATCGGCTACAACGCCCCGTCGGTTGACGTGATCGCTGGCCGATCGAAGCAGGTTCATAAGAGGACCACCAAGAAAACCAGTCGCCGAGTCCAGGCTCGTACGGAGTCGGCGGATCCTCCTGTGCTTGAATCGGCAGAAACTTCGAACGCACCACCTTCTCAGGTCATTCAAAGTGCCGATAGTCAAGTCATTACGCAAGCTGGGGCAGCCATCGCGTCGTTGCTGTTGGAAGCTATACAGGTAAACCTGAGCTTTACTGTTCCCGATTGTAATTCTGTTATTAACCTTTCTTAACCTTAATCTACACAGAGCACTCCTGTGGAAGCGCAACAATCGGCAGCAGCTCAGCCAACCATCGTCGCGCCCTCTCTCCCACCTTTTGAGGTATGGTGCTTATCTTACCGATTTCCCGTGGGTATTTGCGTTATGTACTTATTCAATCCTTCGGCACAGGCCATCGGCACACCGAGCGCTTCTCGACCACCGATTTCTTCTCAGGGGGCTGGTCCGAGCACCGCGCCGATTGTCGTGGAGTCCTCTTCATCCGACGAACTCATGGCACAGGCCTTTGAGCAAGACACGACGGCTTTACAAGCGCAGCATGAGGAAATTCGCTTCAAAATGGTAAGTTCCTAACTCAGCTTTTACCTAGCCGATTTGTTTTGACTCCCTCCTGATTCATCCTTTTTCCTTATTTTCTTAGGAACAAGACTCCCCCAACAACAGCCTCTTCTCCTTCGCGGTTGCTCTTTCTGACGACGAGGAAGTCGCTTCCCGCCAAGTCGCTCTAAGCTCCGTTCCTGATGACGTCCGAGCTAAACTTACCAACATCCGATCCCTCCTTCAAGGGGATATCGGCCGATTAGTAGAAGATGCTTCGCCGATTCGGCAGCTCTTCAGTGACGTCAGCGGATGAGTACCAGAGGAAGCGGAAGAGGCCTTGGCACCGGCGGCCTTCATCGAGTCCATGAGGATCCCAGTTTTTAGGGCCCTTTGTCACATGGCCGATCGCGCAAAACTTGCCAAGACTCGTGAAGATGAAAACGCTTTCAAGCGTCAGGCTCAAGAAGCGCATCGGCGTATCCATGTTCTAGAAGACTCACGCCCGGCGATCATTGGTGAAATAGACCGCCTCAAACGTCGGAGGGCGGAACTTGCCAAAGAGATGGAGCAAGTGACTAAAGCAATCAGTGCCGAAGAGAACAAACTTCAAGAGCTACCCTCTGCTATTGCCGATTTGACACGGGAGAGGCAGCGTCTTGCTCATGAGGCCCTGAGACTCCACCGCAGCGCATCGGAGGTCTCTGGATCGGCGGAAGAAGACCAACGGGTTCTTGACTCTGCCGATCAGATCCGGCGCCGGGCCATCACGGCTATCGATACCCTTTTGGGTAATCTGTAAAACACTGACCATTTTGTACGAACATTTACTATCTTCTTTGATCGTCCCTCGCGACGCCCTCTCTATTTACTGCCTTCCTTATTACCGATGGGACGTGGCCTCACCAGATTTCCACGCATTTTTCCCCATAAATATCGACCTCGGCGCCTACTCCCGATAGTATCAACTCGGCTCTCATTTCACTTTTCTTCTTCTTCTCATCGGCGCGACTACTTCGTCATGGCTTCATCGTCCTCTTCTTCTGTTAATCAGGTGAAGCCCTGACTTTTCTCTTAGATCTTTAGGAAAAGAATGTTTCGCCTTATCCCTTCTTTGTTTCAGCCCCAACGCCTCAGTACGGAGCTCGTGCGCGCCATCGAGTGCATCCACTCTGAAGATCCATTGACCCCGGAGGACAAGGCGCTGATTCTGGCTCACCGAGAGGAACTCCAAGACCACATTACTGGAGAGGCTTGTGCGGTCTTGGATTTCGTGGTGCGTGAAGGTCATCGCCGATCTCCAACCGTGAGGGGTCATCGACGTGACGCGCCTGGAGATGACGTCACCTCGGCAGCCCGCACGATCTTGGACTTCATGGAGAGGAACGGCAGCCAGCGACCTCCCACCGATAGGACCCGTCTGCTTCCTCGGCCAGTCATCCTTGCGGCGGCAGAGGCCTCGCGCCTCCGTGAGCTGGAGCGGAATGGGAAGGCATCCCAGAAGAAGAACAATTAGTTTGTTTTTTGTATTTTTTGTTCTAAGGGCGACTAATGTTTTGTCGGCCATGTAATCCGTCGCCCATACCGAATGAATGTAATCGGCCGATCCGGTCGACTTTAGGTGTCTCTTAAACCGACTTGTATCGGCTACGTGTGATCGTGTTATGGTTAATTTCTTACGCTCCGACCCATATACTAGGGTAGTATCTTTTTAAGTACCTTCCATTCAGAGCTCTAGTGAATTCTTCTCCTTCTATTGTTTCCAAAATGTAAGCATTTCCTGGAGCGCATCTGCCGATTTTATACGGCCCTTCCCAGGTAGGGGACCATTTTCCGAATTTAGGATCTTTCGACCCGATCGGCAATACTAACTTCCATACCAAGTCTCCAGGTGAGAACTGCTTGACTTTGACCTTCTTATCGTACCACCTGGCTACTCTCTTTTTATTCTCTTCGATACTTATCAGAGCCCTCAGTCGTTGGCTAGCCAAATCGTCGAGTTCTCCTTTCATCAGTGATGAGTAATCGTCGGCCGATAACTGGTCCTGAAGTGAAATGCGCCTTGATCCTGCCCTTGATTCCCATGGTAGCACTGCATCGTGACCGTACACCAGCTGATAGGGAGACAACTTGGTAGCCCCGTGACAAGCCATCCTGTACGCCCACAGGGCCTCAGTCAAGCATAGGTGCCACTTCTTCGGATATTCTTCGATTTTTCTTTTGATCAACTTGATTATCCCTTTGTTGGAGGATTCTGCTTGACCATTGGCTTGGGCGTAATACGGAGAAGAGTTTAACAGTTTGATTCCCATGTCGGTCGTAAACTCCTCAAATTCCCCCGATGTGAACATTGTTCCTTGATCGGTTGTTATAGTTTGAGGGATACCGAATCGGTAGACGATGTGGTCCCTTACGAAGTCGGCCATGATAGCCGATGTCACGGCTCTCAACGGGATTGCCTCTACCCATTTGGTGAAGTAATCAGTAGCCACCAGAATAAATTTGTGCCCCTTGCTTGACGGTGGGTAAATTTGGCCGATGAGGTCTATTCCCCACCCCCTGAACGGCCACAGCTTGATGATGGGATTCATGGCCGACGCGGGTGCACGTTGGACATTTCCAAACTTTTGACATTCCTGACAACCCTTATAATATTTGAAACAGTCTTCGAGGATCGTAGGCCAATAGTACCCGTTGTTCCTGATCATCCATTTCATCTTATGTGCCAATTGGTGTGCTCCACATACCCCTTCATGGATTTCTCCCATTAGAGTCTTGGCCTCTTCTGTCCCAAGGCATTTAAGAAGGACCCCGTCGATCGTTCGGTAAAACAGATCATCTTCGAGTAATACGTATTTGGTGGCATGAAAGCGTACTCGTCGCTCCACCTTCTTAGACGGATCCTTTAGGTAATCGGCAATTTCTTTACGCCAATCGTCGGCTGCGAGCTCTAAAGCCATAGCGCCCAGAATCGGCCGATACCCAGATGCGTGCTGGGCGAGTTTGTTTGCTTCTTCGTTGCGGTCCCTTGGGACATGCTCGATTACTGCCGATCTGAATTCTTTTAAAAGCTGTAAGCAATCTTCGTGATAAATCCTTAACACGTCATCTTTGCACTCAGCCCTTCCGGTCAATTGATCCACGATAAGCATAGAATCTCCGAAGATTTCGACGGAATCGGCCTTGACTTCTCCCAATAATTGTAACCCTTTTAATACAGCTCTGTACTCCGCTTGATTATTAGTAGCGGCGGTTTCAATCGGCAGAGAAAAATCATAGCTTGCCCCCCGAGGCGATATGAGAACGATGCCGATTCCTGATCCGACCCCGCATGATGACCCGTCGAAAAATAATTGCCAAGGCGCCAGCTCCACGAGGGCGACCTCTGGTCCACCGTGCTGGGCGACGAAATCGGCCATGACTTGACCCTTGACGGCTTTTGCCGATTCATACCGCAGATCAAATTCTGATAAAGCTAAGATCCATTTACCAATTCGTCCCTTCAATATCGGCAACGATAGCATGTATTTTACTACGTCATCTTTGCATACGACTACACATTCTGCCGACAGTAGATAGTGCCTGAGTTTGGTGCATGAGAAGTAAAGACACAAGCACAAACGTTCTACCGGAGGATATCGTGTTTTAGCATCTAGGAGTCTTCTACTGACGTAATAAATTACCTGCTCTTTGCCTTCAAACTCTTGGACCAGAGCTGACCCAATAGCTTTTTCATCGGCTGATAAATACAGTTTAAACGGCTTACCAGTTTGAGGGGGAACCAAGACTGGTGGTGAGACCAAGTATCGCTTGATATCTTCTAACGCCTTGCGCTGTTCTTCTCCCCATATAAATTCCTGGTCTGGCTTCAACTTCAGAAGTGGCGTGAACGCTTGAATCCGTCCGGATAGATTAGATATAAATCTTCTGATGAAGTTTACCTTGCCGATTAGAGACTGTAGCTCAGTTTTGTTCTGTGGGGCCACGACTTTGTTGATGGCCGCTATGGTCTTCTGATTGATTTCTATACCTCGTTCGTGCACCATGAATCCTAAGAACTATCCAGCGAAGACGCCGAAAGCACATTTGTTGGGATTCATCTTAAGACCGTGCTTTTTGGTACACTCTAGCACCCTTCGCAAATCGGCTAGATGTTCCTCGTGGCTTTTGGACTTGACCACAACATCATCGATGTAGATTTCTACCAGGAGGCCAATGAGTTTGTGAAAAATGTAATTCATAGCTCTCTGATATGTAGCGCCAGCATTCTTCAAGCCGAAAGTCATCACCACCCATTTGAATAAACCAAGATGGCCTGGACATCTGAAGGCCGTTTTGGGTATGTCCTCTTCGGCCATAAGTATTTGATTGTATCCGGCGTTTCCGTCCATGAAGCTAATAATTTTATGTCCCGCGGCGGCGTCGATCAGTACATCGGCCGTAGGCATGGGGTAGCCATCCATCGGTGTGGCCTGATTAAGATTCCTGAAATCAACGCAAATGCGTAACTTCCCATTTTTCTTGTATACTGGCACGATATTGGAAATCCACTCGGCATAACGACATTGCCGAATAAATTTTGCTTCGATTAGCCGAGTTATTTCAGCTTTTATGTCTGGTAAAATTTTAGGATTGCAACGCCGTGCGGGTTGTTGGTACAGCCGATACCCCGGTTTTATGGGTAGCCGATGTTCAACAATAGATCGGTCTAAACCAGGCATCTCGTGATACTCCCAAGCAAAACAATCCTTGAATTCCCTTAACAAATTTGTCAATTTACACTTGTATTCCGGATCTAAATTTGCACTAATGAAAGTCGGCCTTGGTTTGGTTCCATCACCTAAGTCTATCATCTCTAATGAATCGGCCGACGTGAATCTGTGCCCCAGCTTCCCATCTTCTCGGGCGAACTGATCCATCTATTCTGCGTCTTCGGAGCCGACTGCTCGGATCGGCTGTAGGCCAAAATCGGTGACCTTCAGGAAATCGGTCTCCCACACCCTTCCTGATATGCACCTGACGGTCTCGCAGCTCCACTGCTGCGTGTCGGCTGCTGCAATGCTGTACGCAGAGTCGGCTTTGACCACCTCGATGTTATCACCGACCCATTGTACGAGGCACTGATGCATAGTTGACGAGATGCAGCAGTTTGCGTGTATCCAGTCTCGGCCAAGAAGCATATTGTAGGATCCCTTGCCATTAATAACGAAAAGCGTGGTAGGAAGGGTCTTACTGCTGATGGTGAGGTCGACGCAGAGAGCACCGCGAGCGTTTGACACCTTGCCTTTGAAATCCTTGAGCATCATGTCCGTCCTGGTTAGATCGTCATCGCTTTTTCCCAGCTTCCGGAGTACGGCGTACGGCATGATATTGACAGCAGCTCCTCCGTCGACCATCAGTCTAGTGAGGGGGCGACCGTCAACATGCCCTTTAAGGAACAATGCCTTCATATGTTGTCGTTCGTTGTCTTCGGGCTTTTCGAACGTGGCCATCATTGGCTCTAAAGCCAACCGTGCTGTCTGCTCCTCTACTGCCGATACGTTCTGTTGATCGGCGGGGGTCATCAACTCCATCGGCAGTATGAAAACCATGCCGATCTCGGCTGCCGATTCATCACCCGCCGATTCGTTGTTCCCTTTATCGTTTCTTTTGGGGCGCCACTCCCGAGGCCTCCCTTCCTTCTTGTCCGTCGCGCTTTCTTCTTCTTGCTGTTCCCATTGGCAGAGACGCTGGATTCTCCATTTTTGTGACTTAGTCAATCCATCGGGGCACCACCTGGGGTTTATTGGCCTCCCTTCTGTCCTGGCGCGTTCCCACTCCGGTTCGCGTCCTAACGGGTTTTCATCTGTCACCCGAGCATCGACCATTTCTTCGAGCCGGCTGTGAACGCTGGCCTTACTATCTGACTGGTCCCGCCGATCGGTCCTGCCCCCCTGCCTATCATGGCGTTTATCTTCCGACCGATTGTATCGGTCACTTCTGCCCCCCAGCCGATCACACACGGGAGGGCGCTGGTCATCGTGGTTGCGCCAATTCCTGCTGATCGGTTCTGGCCTTCCGTCCCTGGAGCGAGACCTGTTGAACAGCCGATTGCCTCGATAGGGACCATTGCACTCTGGGCAAGTATCGGCCGAAGGTAGCCTGAGGTTATTTTCCCAACAATGAATGAAGAACGGGCATCTCCAGTGCTCTTCGTGCCGACGCATCGCTTCTTCTCGGGACCTTGAGCGTTCATGTTGGCGTTGGTACTTTTGGAGCAAGAACTGTGAAGTAATACGTGGCCCTTCCGACTCACCATCATCGTCTTCCATTCGCCGTTTCCCCTTGACATCTTCAGGCGTAGCTTGATTTCTGGGATCAACAGCGCCACTCTTTTTGGCCGATTCGGACGTCAGCACTTTTGTTTGGAGAGGATTCTTCCCCGTATCAACCATGTTGGTAGGAAAGGGGTGCTGGTCGATCTTCATTGGTTTGGCCGACTTTGCCGGCACTTCAAATTTGAGTCTGCCTTGCTCAATGGCTGACTGTATCTGTTGCCTGAAGATCTTGCACTCGTTGGTATCATGTGATGTGGCATTGTGCCACTTGCAATACTTCATCTTCTTTAATTGTTCGGCAGAGGGTATTGTATGGTAAGGCGAGAGTTTAATCTGCCCTTCCTGAAGGAGAAGATCGAAGATTTTATCGGCTTTAGTTGTGTCGAAACCGAACGCTTCTGGCTCCTTTTTGCCGAATGGGCATGATATCGGCTTCTTCCCCTTGATCCACTCCGCAAGTCCGATCTCAACATCTTCTTCATCCTCCAATTCTTCCAGGAGCGCTACTTTCTTCTGGAAATTCCTCCGTGGATCGAAAGGACGCACCTCCTGTCCGGACAATCGGTGGACGATCTGGCTCAGACTCTCGAATTCCTGTGAAGCATATTTTTCTTTAATGTGGGGGAGAAGTCCTTGGAAAGCTATATCAGCCAACTGAGCATCGGTTAGAGCCAAAGAGTAGCACTTATTTCTGATTTCCCGAAACCTCTGTATATACGAGGATATCGGCTCATCACTCCTCTGCCGAAGGCTGGTTAAATCAGACAGCTTCATTTCATGTACCCCGGCATAGAAGTACTTGTGGAATTGTTTCTCTAAATCGGCCCATGTGATAATTGAGTTTGGCGGCAAAGTCGTGAACCACTGGAAAGCCGAACCAGACAAGGATGATGAGAACAACCGTACCCGTAGGGCATCTTGCGTAGCTGCCTCCCCGCATTGAATGATGAATCTATTCACATGCTCTACGGTCGAAGTGTCATCCATCCCCGAAAATTTAGTAAAATCCGGAACTTTATACCGATGGGGGAACGGCAATAAGTCATATGTGGGTGGGTGTGGTGTTCTGTAGGTATAAGTTTGCATTTTCGGCTTTAAGCCGAATTGTTCTTGCATCACCTCCGCAATTCGTGCCGACCAATCTGGTTGTTGCTGGTGAACTGTTGGCTGGGGTACCGGCACGTGCTGGTGAACTGGAGGCTGAATAAAAGGGGATTGATGAAAGGGTGGTATCTGAGTGTAATCCGGCTGTGTAGTAAAGGCCGGCTGTTTGAATGAACCACCCATCTCATCACATAGTATGAGTGCCGCTGTCTTGTTAACCTCCGGAGCGACAGGCTGGTATGGTGGTATAATCGGCCGAATGGCCGCCTGGGAGGGTGCCTGGAACGGAGTGTTTCCTTGACTGGCCGATTGATTCAGACCAGCCGTGGCCGAAGGTGCCCCCCAGGGTGATGGGTTGACTGGAGGGAATGGTGCAGAGGACATTTGGATGGAGCCATATCCCAACAGAGTTGATGATGCAGATGCGCCTGAGTTCCCACCAGGAAATTGAATTGGCTGTGAGGCCGAATGCGGATGAGCCTGATTTGGTGGAATCGGCTGAAAATATGTCGGTCCCCTGTATCCTTGGGGTATGCCTCCAGCAAAGGAGTTGACCATGGCGTTATGTACCATGTTTGAAATCACCGGGGACTGATCGATGAAGGCGTGATGAATAGATTGTTGAATCATATCGGACATTTTATCCGAATCCTCAGAAATTGTGATCTGACGGGGAGTAGGGAAAGGAGTTTTCTTAATAGTCTCCCCGCTCATGGATCGACTGAAAGATTTCATGCAAGCTTTCCGGACTTGTTCCATATACTTGTCCAAATCTTCCTTTTGGTCGTCCTTCAGATCTGCTTCCGTCACCTCGATGACGTTATCTTCAGAGACTTCGGCAGCTTTCGACATGACGTCGGTTGTATTGGTCCCACTGGGCATGCCAAAAGTGTGTTGGTGCTAGAAATCGGTCAACCGAATCCCAGCGACCGACACACGACCCGAGAGAATTTGCTTAGCTCCTGTTCGGGTGATTGCCCTGGTGCGGTTCGCGCGGCGTGCCAGCCAATCTGACCTGTTGATTGGCAAGGAAGAACACGTGTCAGGTCCAGAAATTACGATCGGCTAAGTTTCCGATCGAGAGAGTTTATCGGCGAATCGGCCGATTTACCGTGATAATGAAATCGGCTATAAGACGGCCTGATTTCAATAGCCTTGTAGACAAGTAAATTACTAAAGTGATCGGTACAAAGCTTATGATAACAACACTAGGAACAGATCTAATCGGCAATAGATGAATTTATCAATAGAAGACAGAAAAAGCCGACACTACCGATTCCTAGCTGGATAACTGGTGATAAAGACTAGAAAAAACAGGTAAAAACCTATAAATCTAGCAAATATCGATAACTAATGAATAAATCTAAACGAAACAACAGCGATGCGCCAGAAGTTAAAGCTTAGATATTACTCAATAAACGGAACTTACAGAATCGGCCGGAGATCAGGATGATGCAGCCCTGCCAACCCGCACGAACTCGTGAGAAAAGAAAAGTAATGACGAAGTCGCCTGCTCGAAAAGTAAATACGAGGAAAAAGTAGCTTGTTGTATTGATTGGTTGATGATTACAGATTTACAAAGGTAGCTATTTATAGCCCCGTACATATAATTCCTTAACCGACTAGAATCCTATCTCTAATTCAAACAGAAAACGAATATCTACAAGCACAATTCGTGCCAGGTTAGTTACTCCACGCTTCGTGGACTGACCTCCACCTTATCCTTCCATCCCTTTCCAAGCCCATACAGGCCCAATTAGTCCACCCTCCTAATCGGCCGACTCCTTATCGGCAAAAGATTACCGATTGGGACTCTGGTGCATTCGTCCTAAAGCGAGACAAAAGTCACCGACCGATTCCGTACGATAGCACTATTTGGCCAATTCCCGACTGCGCTTCCCCGAATTTCTCTCTTCTTGGCACCGATTTCACTAGTGACGAAATCTGGCGTCAACAACATGTATGCTTTCTTACTTGTCAATAGCCCGTATGTGCAGACATGACGGTTGTGTAGCAAAAACTATCGGAAAAACCACAGCAGTGAGAGTCCGAGTACTCGGATGGCTGTCGCATCCTTGTCTTGATCTTGGATCGGGGCCGGTCAACAAATTTTCTTCATTGCTTCCATGATAGCCCAGAGACAGCGGTCAATTTGGAATCACCTCCGTGCAGCAGCAACATTGATTTTCTTCTTTTTAACCGGCGGATAGGATTTGGCTTCCATGATTTGACCCTATAGCTGCCCCTTGATGCTTGTGGTTTTTACTCTAGTTCAAACTCGATCTCGCCTCAAAATAGAGCGTAGAGAAAAAATATGTGGATTGATTTCCTCCTCAAAGGAAATTGTTGGTGTTGTTAAAGACTGCAGCCATCATTTGATGATGTTGGCCTCGACGACATACGGTCCTGCTAAGTCGCCGACTGGTTGATGAACAACACACCGAGTAGATTAATTTCATCTGATGAGGTCCTTCGAGCTCGCCCGATGATCTCGACGATCACCCCTACCTGACGTGCCAGATATCAGTGTTTTATACCCAGCAACCTACCAAGGGAGTACCCAAGGTAGTAGATTGGTTGGTGGGGGATTGTCAGACCTGGAACTTGAAGGTAAAAGCGAGGACACAAGACACAGATTTATACAAGTTCGAGCTGCCAGAGTAGTGTAATACCCTACGTCCTTTTTGGGGTGTTGTATATTGCGCCCTGCGCTTGGGTGTTCAACCTCTTGGTGGTTTTGAGAGTTCTGAGTTGGGTTGCCAATCTAGGTACCCCTACCCTCCTTTATATACTCCAAGGGACAGGATTACTAGTCGGTTACAAGAACGAGTCCTGGTAAGATTCCATGGTATGACTCCTAGTAGGATTACAGAGGAATACTAGTAGGAGTCCGTCTTCTTCCTTCCTTGTGGGTAATGGAGATCTATACAAGCCCCCGAGCGCTTCGTAGCCGAATGCAGCAGTCTTCGAGTACTTTTAAGATCCTCGCCGAGTAGTTCTGGTGCTCTTCGAGTACTTTGTCTGGGTGAATCTTCAAAGTTTCTCAAAGCATGCCATGATATCAATCACATGATCCTCGCCGACCGAGGACGGATCCCACTCAACCGTTCATCTCGATGGAATCTGAGATGGCCAAGTTATACTGGCAACCATATTACCTTAAAACATAGCCACAAGCAAGGCTGAGTATACTAATACTCCGCAAGACTTACCCGTCAGGTGATATCAAATCCACCGATTCTAGACATGCAAGGCTTTTTGGCTGAGGGGTTTATTTTGCCAAAATCTTCTAAGGTGGATCCTTACTTTCATGTTTTAGCAGGAAGTTCTAGTTGATTAACCATTCTAAGTGAGGACTTATTCTAAGAAAGCATAGTGGAACAACAATTTAATTCAAGCATCAATATTAATCATCACCCCTTGTTCCTCTTCTTACTCAGTGCAGAAAGGAAGTAAGTAGTCCCAAACTGTGAGAAGCAGACGATTTGAATCGAGTTTCTTAACCTTGCAAGGTAGACCTAAACACATGACATATGCGTACCACAATGGTTCACATATGCTAGCCATTTCCATCGATCCCCAGGCATGTGGCCAAGCCCACTTCCCTTGGATACAATGCCCCAATGGTCCCTGACGACGCCATACCGAGGCTGCACTTCTACCCACATGATGCATCAGGGGAACCCAGTAACAGAGAGAGCGGGGAGTATGCCCATGCCCCGGTTCGATCAGGTATTAGGCTTCCCGATCCCATACTCGGTATGTGCTTAGTACTTTCAAACACTTCACCACAACTCTAACACATTTTGTCCTTAGCAGTTTTCTTCTAAACAGACAGGGCATCCACCAATTCAAAACACAATAGCAAGCCCCGCCTGTCAACCTTATGATTCCAACATAAGTAAATAGGCAACTCCTATTGCTCGCGAGTGATAGGAAATCACTCGAATTTTACCTTGTTCCTATTAGCATAGCAACTACATGGCTTATCATGCTAGTGTTCATAACTTGGGTACTAGGTGCATGCAACTAAGGTTTGAAGCAACTCTTATGAACTTAATGCACAAACATGAGTAACATAAGTATTGCATAATTTTAGAAACCAAGGTTATGCTCCCGGGCTTGCCTTCTTGTACTACGCTAGCCTATGGCTCTTCCGATGCTTAGCTCGAGTCTTGAGCAGTCTCGATGAGGTTCACTGCAGTAGCCGAGTGTTCCTCTTCAGCGTTTGGAACCAACTCGTACGTACCGTCAGCGAGATTAGCTTCTACACGAGATGCATCTGCATAGTATTTCATCATTAACTGTTCATGATATAGATTGCATTTTGTAAATTATTGCAGAAGCATAGGTTTCACTTTGACCACATTAACTTAAACAAGATTTTAACCCTTTCTTTCTTGGCCACATTCACCTAGACAAGACTTTAACAACTCTTTTCTTCATAAAACAAGGTGGGTTGTGAAGAAAACCTGGGTTTGACTTTCATGGTGATTGTGTACACATATAAGATTCTAACAACTTAGAATTCATAAAAGAAAGGTGGCATCATGTTGGTACTGTCTAGCAATCATTTCAAAAGTTATCCTATTTCTGAATAAAAACATAGCTAAACATTTGCTAGTTTACCATTTCTAGTAGCAATTCTTATTAATAAATAAACTAGCTCTTAAATATGAATAAATGTTTCTGGAAGAATCTATTAAGACATGAATAAGAAATTTTTATAGTAGCTTTCCTCCTACACAATTCATCTACTGTGAAAATTTGAAATGCATTCGACATCTATAGAATTCATTAAAAATCAAACAGTGTTAAATTGCAGAATATGAAGACTAATTTTTAATTAGAGTTTCATCAACATTCTGGTTGCAAAACTTTTACAGAAATGTTACCAACACTAACATATGCTACTGTAAATTTGTCAGGGTTTTATGAGCATGAAAACTATTTATTACCTAGTAGGGACATTAAACATCATGAATTTACTTAAGCAATGTAAAACACATATTTTACAAGAGCAGGTATTTTTACTAGTCTGACATGTACATCAGGAACCTAACAAAATTTACTTTGCAATTTTATCGATTTTCCACTATTTATCGTTCAAATAACAATAATAAGGAAGCAATTTAGCATTTGTATTTAAAACAGTATGAACATCATGGATTCTAGTAGTACAAATTACAGATTCAGAACATGCATGTCAAAAGGAAGCTAACAAAAGTGGTTTCATGATTTTCAGAGCATCCTGTGATTTCTTTAGCATTTAATGGCCTTTACACAAAATAAATTCTAGTGCTAGATATAGAACAGTAACATGCATATGAATATTTTTAAATTAAACTAGACATCATCAGGAACCTAGCAAAACTAGTTTCACATTTTCCCCATTTTTCTACATTTTCCTACGCATTTTCTAAGTTTCAGCCATTTTAAATGGATTTAAATCAAATCTGAGTTTCGTGTTTTACAGATTGACCCTTGAATCTTTTAAAGTTTCACAACCAAGCCCCTATGTTCTTGCGCTAAGGACCCTAGAAATAAATCAAGCTTCGCAATGTGGTCCCTTGGGGCTTGGCCGGTGGCACTCCGGCAAAATTCGGCGAGCTCCAGCGATGGGGGCGAGGGCTAAGGGCTGGGGCACAACGAGGGGCTCACCAACAGTAGTCGGGCTATGGGGGTTGAAGGAGGAGGTGGGCCGGCGGCGGCGCTCGACGGTGAGGCTTCGGGTGCAGCTCGGGTTCGTCATCTTTGGCGACGGTGGCAGCAGAGAGGGCCGGGGAGGTGCTCAGGGAGCTGCTGTGAGGTGTGGGTGGTGGGTGGGGTTAGGGGGCTGGGGCTCTGGTGGGGCTCGATAGATGGTGCTCGGCGGTGGTGCTCCAATGGCACTCGGCGGAGGGGGAAGAAAGGACGAGTGGCACCGCCAGGCTTGGGAGGGTGCCTTTTATAGTGGCAACTCAGAGTGGGCGAGCTGGTGAGTGCTAGGATAAGCTCGTTGTGTGGTTGAGCTGGCAGGAGGCAGCCGGGCATAGGTGGCAGGGCGGAGGGGGCGCGCATTGGCCGGCGGTGGCGTGGGCAGCTGTGAGCGCACGTGGGCTCTCATTTCGGGGTTGGCCGGCGTTGATCTGGCATGGAGAGGGGGCGATAGCACGGGCGTGGAGTGGGCAGCAGCCGCATTCGTCCCGTCTTGTCACCGGCGGGGGTTGGCTGAGCAGCAGAGGCCAGCCGGGCGGCGCGACGTGGTGACGTCACATGCGCCGTGTGCGATCACTGCGGATCCGGGTGCACATGGGCTTGCCGTGGTGCGCGAGAGCAGCAGCTTTCAGGCAAAATTTCTCCAAAATTTTAAACCAAACTTTGGACACTTCAAATGTAAAAGTTGGAGTTTGAACTATGGACTACAAGTTCTACAAAAGCTATCACATGAAATTCGTACTAGATTTGGAAATAAACTCGGTTGAAATTTGGTAGAACGCCGGTCAAAGTTAAATTTGAATTTGACTCAAACTTGACCAAACTTTGATCCAACTGTTGAGTGCCTTCCACTAAAAATGAGAGGAAGTGCAAATTATAAAAGTAGTTTGGTTTGAAAAGTTCTACAACTTTTATATTGGCCAAAAGTTGATGTAATAGCTGCCAATCTAGTCATCTAAATGACTTTGGAGAATTAAAAGCAAATTAAGAAGAAAAGAAAAAGAAATGGGCCGAAAATCAAATTTGGGTCAAATTTGGCCAAAATTTGAAATTCAGAAAAATTTGTCAAAAATATAGAATACAAGTGTAAGAGTGTTTGGAACTGAAGGATCAAAAATTTGGAATTGAAACAGTGCTAAAGATCTCAGAAGAATCAAAGGAAGAAAAAGAAAAACCGAAGTTACTGTTCCCCATCTGAAAATAGGATTTCAGGAAAAGCAGCCTAAGAGTCCATTTTGGAAATTGATTTCTGGAGAATTTTGCAAATAAGTGCGCCAGGACAACTACACTATATTGAAGTATGAACTTTGGACTACAATATTCAGGTGTTGTTGGCCAGGAACAGTGAAGGGAAGGAATTCAATTTCGAGCCCAAAGTCAGCACCTTGTCACACTTATCTGACACTCTGAAAATGACTAAGTCTGAAACCAGCATAAGGGTCAACTTTGAATTCAAAATCAGAGCAATGTGGATCAAGAAAGGTACTTGTTTATGAGCAAAATGGAACATTGGGACATTGTCGAACACAATTAGGAAGAAGTTGGACTGGGAAAGGAAGGATTGGACCACTAAATCGAAGCACCAAGTGAGATCGGCGCCACTGTCAAACTGACGAACTGCATTTTTGATTCAGTCGACATTCAGAACAAACCCGAGCAACATCTCCAAACTTCAGCTGGTTTGATGATTATCTCAAGTTGGGGCCAAAATAAAAGATGGAGAATTTGAGTTTATCTGCAACTTTCATTAAAGCATCTGTGCACCGTTGGATTGGAAATCGGCCGCGGTGAAGCTCTGAAGATCACGGGCGGTGACAGAGCACCAAGACGTGTCGCCGCCGCCGTCGTCGATCGACCGCCAGAGCGTCTAGCTAGGCCACCTCCTCACCACGCAAGCCTACGGGTAGGCCACGGTGTCGCCCATGCGCGGGGTGAAACGCTTGAATATTTACTACTCCCGCGCCGCCGTTTCACCATCTTTTTTTTTTACCGCCGCCAGCGCTCCTCTGTCAAAGCACCGCCGCCGAGTAAAATTCCGCCGCCACGTCTCGCCTCCCGTCGATTCCTCTCGTCCACTCCCCCACAGACACCCTAGCTACACCCCGGGCCAGTTGTTGTCCAACATCCATGCCGGAGTAACCGTGTTCGCCGTCGTTTCTGTCCGCCGCCGTCGCGCCGCCCGCTCACGGTGAGAACCACCTCGCGCTGCCTCTCTTCCTTGTTGAGTAGTCGTAGTCGAGTCCTTAGGGTCCTAGGATGGTGTAGGGGTAGATGTTTGGGTAGGTTATGCCGTCGTCATGAATAGCCACGGCCGGCCGAGGGAGTTGCCGCCCGTCACCGTGGAGGGGACGGCTCCGGCCATCTCCCAGGAAGCTGTTGCCGCGCACGGGGCCGTGTAGGTGTAGAAGTGGTGTCTCGACCTAGTCCCGCCGCCGGGAGGGCATCGGCCGGCAAGCCGCGCCGCCCCCTGTCACGGGTGCATTTTGGCAGGAGGAGGAAGAAGAGTCTGGGCGCTCGGGTCCGCGCGACAGAGAGAAGGGGCGGAGGAGAAGAAGGCCGAAGCGGTGCGGCCGGTTGCTGGGCCGCGACCTTGAGGCCCAGTAACGCGCGCGCAGTTCGGCCGGAAAAGAAAAAGGGCCGGAGGCCGGAGCAGTTCACGGGCCAGCGTCGCGAAAGAAAACGGAAAGAAGAAGGGAGGGCCGTGGGCCGGTGTCGGGCCGGAAGAGGAAAAAGAAAAAGAAAACGGCCCACGAGGCCCATTAAGGAGAGAATAAGGCCGGCGGGTCAGTTGAGCAGTGTTTCGGTGGGTCCGCGCCGTGGGGCCCAGTGTTCGTGAGAGAGGGTAGAGAGGGGTTGAGTAAGAAAAGTATTCCGGGTGATTTTCGGGAAAAATTAGATTTCCTTTAGTGAAATATTTCGTTTAAATCCGTTTTACACCATTTTAATCACAGAAATTTATAGGAGTGTCCAAAATTAGTGAAACCAATTTTGTTAGGCTTGTTTTATTTTCCTTTATGCATTAAAATTTTTACACCCTCGAAAAATAATAAAAATTCGGGTATTTATTTAATGCCTTCCTTTTAAGGTAATTAAATAAATACTTAATATTTATAAAATGTATAAAATATAAATAACACTTTCTTAATCACAAATAATTCTTAACTCATAGGAAATTAGATTTTCAAGTTAGGAAATAATTACCACTTTTTCTAAAAATAAAAGAAAAAGCTATAAGGAGGGTTAAATAAGAAAAAATAAAATTGTAGGTTAATCTTTTTAGATTTTTGTATGTTGGCTTGCAACTTTATCATGATAAGTCGTATAGTCCTTGTTGGCTTGCAACTTTATCATGAAGGGAAGTTGTATAGTCTGTTATTCAAAATTTTTGCATTTCTAACCCCTGCATGTATTATGCCGTAGATCCTGAAGCACCGGAAGGAGATTATTGGGAATTTCCAGAAGGACCTTCGGAATCCGAAGAAGTGTTTGAATCTGTTCCCTGTGAAGCCAACACGTCAGAATCTACTAATCTTTTTAGCGAACAAGGCAAGCCCCGGTGCATTTATACCTATCTGTTTTGGAGTCGTTATTTCATGTAACTAGTTATAGGTTATTTGCTTTATGTATGCACTAAGTCTAGGAGTTGCTTGAAACCTATTCTTGTGTATGATCATGCCTTGTTTTAAGGACATCTTTGCCACTTGTTCAAACCTTAGAAAATACCCAAGTCTAGAATTGCTTACTTGCTTACATGCTTGGTTTACCAACCTTAAGGAAAACTCTTAAGTCATACATGTTACTTATAAAGGATAACTTGGAAAGTGAAAACGGACAGAAGCTAGAGATGTAGTTCTGTCTGCTAGATTAATTTGGTTAAGGCCCGATTCGTTGTCTTAACCTTTGATCAAGTGATAAGCATCTGATCACTTACTGGGTATGGGACCAGTAAAGCCTAGTAGGTTAGTAAACTCTGTGATCAGGAATACTTCGTACCCGCGCTTGACGTGCTGGAGATTGGCAGGGGTGTAGCCTGAAACTCACATGGTGATCGGGCCAGACGTGGGGTCCCATGTGGGGGTGCATCCCTGGGTCCGGGTAGTCGTATTCCTAATCATTGAATTTCCTAATCGAGAGGTTGTTAGATACGACCTAGACAGTCGTATAACGCTGGTGATTAGGGTACTCTCCTGCAGGATGTAATTAGATCCGGATCGCCGCAATTCTCGGTTATGAATGCAGTTGATCACTGTTGAGCATCGTAGTATCAATTCATGCAATATGTATTCTCCTGTTATCAAGTAATGTATGATTTAACAGCTATGGTTGCTTTTACTTTTGTTATTATTTAGAATGGTTAGGTAATGACTTAATCCAAATAAAAGATAAAACTAAGGCTTTACTCGTAGTAAGCTTTTCGGCAAAAATTTGTGTCAACCAAGCACACCCAAAAGCTAGCATGCATTCCAAAGAAAACTATTATATTGGTTAGTCGGGTAAGACTTGCTGAGTACCCCGTACTCAGGGTTTTCCCCTTGTGGCTATCTTTCAGAAGCTCCACAGGAGGCTACAGAGGAGGAGACCCCAAAGCCCTAGGGTATTGACCTGAGTCTTACAATACCCTAGAGAAAAGTTTACTTACGCATCTTCTCCTGAACTATTTATGTTTAAATCTTAGAGCTTGTCTAACACTGTATCACTAAGTTTGTTTCAACTTATGTCCTGTCATAACTCGTACCTTTTATATATGTATGTAAAAATGTAATGTTTGTTGATATTATCCCATCGCGGATATTATCCTGTTGTATGGTTATGAAAGACCGTGGATCCTTCGAGGAGTCCTAGGGACACTCGACGGACTACCGGACTTATGCTGTTTTAGGTGTGTTTCGGATAATTGCTGTTCCGACAGCGATTAGGCGCACTTAAACCAGCTTAAGTTGGGCGGTTCCGCCACAGCTGGTATCAGAGCCGTAGGTTGGGATAATCAACAGATATTACCTTTTAAAAACTAAGACTCTATTTTAAAATAATAAAAACAAGAGTCACAGGTGGCAGTAGTGTTAACTGGTTGATTGTTTTGCAGATGCTAACTGTTTGCTGCGTGTCGCTAGTATTCGGTAGTTTATTATTTAGGGAGAGATTACGATGCCACCAATTTTCCTACGAGTGTGTATATGAGTCTGAAAGCACGTAGGAATCGTTGCATCATGTTTGCATTCCATATTTTAAAAACTTTTGGGTTTAGTGAGTGCCGTTAGACCTGACCCCGTTTCTTTTATAGGATGTTTGAAGAAGGCTACACGGATAAGGATGGGTGGACCCGCGGTCGTTACTTGGATAAACCAGGATTCGTGCAATTGCTTAGGAAAACACTACAAGAGTTGGGTTTTCACAATCCCCCGGAGTACTATTGGCGAAAAGAAGATACTGGCCACAAGCAATATTGCACGGTGTATGTGCATATTCCGGATGATGACACCCGTCCTAATTGGCGCTTGGAGGAGGTGATGGAGTCGGGTTTTGAATTCAACGACACCATAGAAAGGGCGGCCATGACTGCTCTTACTGAATTATGTGAGAACCATAAGGTGGAGGTAGGGTGGAGCTCCGCTCGATTCTATCCGATCAAACATCAAGATGACGGGGTATGGAGGAGGAGGATTAAAGCCTTGAAGAACACTTCCCGAGTAGAGTACGATGTTTTGGTTGCTGCTGCTTCTGATTATATGACAGCAATGTACAACTTGCATCAAGCCTGCATCAGAGAATATTATAATCAGAGGCAGAAGAACGAAGATGCTAAGATGGAAGTGATGGGTGCCCGATATGACAAGGAAATGTACAAGAAGGCAGCAATGGCAAGAGAGCATGATATGGAAAAGTCAATGCGAGAGCAATCCAGAAGGATTGAAGATTATGAAGAAAAACTTAGAGTGATGCAAGGGTTCATCGAAGCCAGCAGGAGCATGGCGGATAGAGCAAGGGAAGAAGCTGAATCAAATGTCCATAGGCTGGAGGCGGAAAGGTTCCAACAGCTAGACGAGATTCTGTCACTTCGTCTAGCCTTGGAAGAAATGCAGGCTCGGCACCTGCCCAAAATATTGTCAATGTCCCACCACCTCCACCACCAGAAGAGCCTCAGCCACCGAACCCGGAGGAAGCGGATCAACTAGTACCTGTGATAGAAATGGAAGAAGATCCGGTGCCACCAGCAGATCCTGAAATAGATCTATATGCTCATGAGAATCTGGAGGGGTTTGACGTGGACATGGAGGACGACCAGGGTGAAGTCCCTGCGGGAAATCAACAGTTTGCTTGGGCCAATGCCAATGCTGATGGACTAGATCCTCAGGGCTATGGACCCATGCAGCAATGGGGAGAAGAAGAACCGGAAGACGGAGAAGAAGAAGAGGATCCTGAAGAAATGGAAGGAAACTCTGGAATTAGCACCTCTGATACTTCCCGCACTTGGAGCGACTTCGGGCCGGAGTCCGGAAGTGAAAATTCCGTAAATCAAGCCCCACCCGTCGCTCCCCCAGGGCAAACCTTGATGACCGTGGACCAGGACATCCTGCAGGAAGCAATGGCTCGACTGGGACTAAATGCCGAGGAACTAGGCATTTTCCCTTATGATGGTTGAAGTAAACTTTGTCTGAAAAGTGTTGTAATATATTCTTGTAAGATATGTGTGTTGGACAAGTGGTACGAAGGGGTTTTGTAAAAATTAACTCTAAGGCATGTATTATAAATAAGTATGTGTATAAGTATGGTTTGTATGTGAGCATACTGTGATGTGTGACATAATAATGTGCAGAAAAATTTCTGATAAAATGCACCTTAGATATTAATATCCTGTTTACTCTTGGCAGCATGACGGATCCCAGAGAACCACGAGCTTCAGGTTCCGGAGGTCAGGAAGAAAATTTACCAAGAGCACCCACACTGGCTGACGCCATAGCCAGTCTGATGAACTCTGGGGCAGAACAAGCCCGATTACTCCAGATGATTGTACAGAACACTGGCAACAGTGGACATAGGTGAGATCCGGAGCAGGGTGTGTCCTATACCCAATTTCTGGAAACCCGTCCCCCAGTATTCTTGAAGGCCGAGCATCCACTGGAAGCAAATGAGTGGCTTCAAGCCATGGAACAAAAGTTTTGAGTAATCCCCCAATGTACTACCACACAGAAGGCCGAATTTGCAAGGCTTCAACTTCAAGGCCCCGCAGCAACTTGGTGGACCAGTCATTTGGCCAGGCAGCCAGTGGGTAGGGAAGTCACGTGGGAGGATTTTAAGGAAGCCTTCCGGACGCAGTTCGTACCGGAAGGTATCATGAGAATGAAACTGGAACAATTTTTAGGACTGCAACAAGGAACTCGCAGTATTCTGGAATATACCAGTGAGTTCGATCACCTAGCCCAATATGCACCAGAGCATGTCAACACTGAATCGAGAAAGAGGGATTGTTATCTTCGAGGACTTAACGCAAGAATGCAGGAAAAGTTATCCACCTGCACTTTTGCCGACTACAGCTCTGCGGTGAGTACAGCCATTACCGCGGAAGAAAAGATGAAAATTTTGGATGAAACCTTGAAGAAAGAAGAAGCATTGAAGCGAAAAAATGTTCCTTCTGGAAACTTTGGGAATGCTCCATAGAGAATGAGGATGGTATATCGAGGTCCTCCCCGACCCATGTATCGCCCTTCATTCCAGCAACGGCCTTTCCAGTCTTGGAATGCTAGAGCTCCCAGTGCTGCCCCTCGTCTTGGAATTGCACCACCTCTCGGGTTTCGTAACCCTACTCTTTCAGGAACTCCACAGGTTTGTTTCAGCTGTGGGAAGCCAGGACACTTCACCCGAGACTGTCGTTTTCCCAAAGTTGGGGGAAACGCAAACTTAAAGGCTCAGACCTTGGGCCAAGGCACTGGACAAAAGTTTGTTCGTCGCAAGTTTGTCAACACCAAGACGGGACAAGCTCACTATATGACTGTAGAAGAAATTCCAGAAGGAGAGCCTATCCTAGCAGGTATGTATCTTGTTAACAATTATCCTGCTATGGTTTTATTTGATTCCGGCGCATCGCATACCTTTATAAGTAGAAGGTTTGTTACACAACATCAACTAGAGGTTCATACATTAAATGTCAAGTATGCTATTCAAGCTACTGGGGCCACACAGAATACAAATCAAGTAGCTCGCAATGTGATTTTAAATCTAGAAGGAAATAAGGTTGGAGCTTACCCTTTGATTCTGGAAGATCAAGGAATAGATCTTATTTTGGGAGTAAATTGGATGAAAGAACATAAAGTTCAAATTAATATGGTTACTCGGGTCATTAGCATGAAAGATGACCAAGGCCACCCTTTTGAGCTCCAGTTACCTGCTCATCCTTATTTGGACCAGATGGTCAAAAAGACTAGAGCAGTGACTCTAGAATCTATTCCTGTGGTTAATGAGTTTATAGATGTATTTCCAGAAGATTTGCCTGGGCTACCGCCTGATAGAGCGGTAGAATTCACTATTGAGTTAGAACCAGGCACCGCTCCTATCTCTAGAAGACCATATCGAATGCCACCTAAGGAGCTAGCAGAATTAAAAACACAACTCCAAGAATTGTTGGATAAGGGTTTCGTCCGACCTAGCACTTCACCATGGGGCTGCCCAGCTCTATTTGTTAAAAAGAAAGATGGCACATTAAGGTTATGTGTGGATTACTGCCCTTTGAATGCGGTAACCATCAAAAACAAGTATCCGCTACCGCGGATTGACTTGTTATTCGACCAGTTGTCTGGAGCTAAGGTCTTTTCAAAAATCGACCTTCGGTCAGGGTACCATCAGATTAAGATAAACCCGAGGACATACCAAAAACAGCCTTTTCGACCCGATATGGACTATATGAGTATTTGGTTATGTCTTTCGGACTGACAAATGCCCCAGCGCATTTTATGTATCTCATGAATTCAGTATTCATGCCGGAGCTAGATAAATTTGTGGTCGTCTTTATAGACGATATCCTTGTCTTTTCTAAAAATGAGGAGGAACATGCGCAACATTTGCGCATTGTACTAAATAGACTCCGGGAACACCAGTTGTATGCCAAGTTCAGTAAGTGTGAATTTTGGCTAAAGAAAGTTCCATTCCTTGGGCACATACTGTCCGAAAAAGGAATTGAAGTAGATCCCGGAAAAGTCAAGGATATATTGGATTGGAAATCACCAACCTCTGTTCATGAAGTAAGAAGTTTCTTGGGAATGGCCGGCTATTACCGTAGATTCATTCCCAATTTCTCAAAGGTTTCTAAACCAATCACAGAGTTATTAAAGAAGGACATAAAATTTGAATGGAAGCTTGAGTGTGAAAAATCATTCCAAGTCTTGAAGAAATTACTGACTACAGCCCCAGTGCTAGCTCAACCTGACATAGAGAAACCCTTTGATGTATACTGTGATGCCTCAGGAACAGGCATCGGGTGTGTTCTGATGCAAGAAGGCAGGGTTATTGCTTATGCTTCTCGTCAATTGAAGCGTCATGAAGAGCATTACCCTACCCATGATTTAGAGCTTGCTGCCGTAGTGCATGCATTAAACATATGGCGACACTATCTTTTAGGTAGTGAATGTCGTATCTTTACTGACCACAAAAGTTTGAAATATATCTTTACTCAAATGGACTTGAACATGAGGCAAAGACGGTGGCTAGAACTGATTAAAGATTATAAACTAGAAATCCAGTATCATCCTGGTAAGGCTAATGTGGTGGCCGACGCCTTAAGCAGAAAGGCCCAATGCCACTGCACTACCGTCCAGTCTAACCTGAAGACCTTGTGTGAAGAAATGGGAGAATTAAGTTTGGAAATAATAAAACAAGGCACACTTCAGAATATTATGGTTCAAGATACCCTAAAGGAAAGAATTATAACAGCCCAAAAAAAAGATCCATGGATTAAGGTACTTTATCAGCAAAAAGCCGAGGGGAAGATTCCCGAAGTTAATCAAGAAGAGGATGGAGGACTGTACTTCAAGAACAGGATAGTGGTTCCTAAAGATGAGGGCCTGAGGAGATTAATCTTAGAAGAAGCACATTTGTCCAAGTTCTCCATTCATCCCGGAACCAATAAAATGTACCAAGATTTAAAGCAAAGGTTTTGGTGGGCTAAGATGAAACCTAAAATTGCAAGATATGTAGCCGAATGTGATACTTGCCGAAGAGTTAAGCCCATACTACAAAAGTCAGCAGGTTTATTACAACCTTCAGAAATCCCTGTCTGGAAATGGGAAGATATTTCTATGGATTTCATAGTCGGATTGCCTATCATTTCAAAAGGGTATGATTCCATCTGGGTTATTGTCGATCGCCTTACTAAGTTAGCTCACTTTATTCCAGTCAAGACAACTTACCCGGTGTCGACATATGCCAAGCTCTATATAGCCCGGATTGTATCCTTGCATGGAGTGCCAAAGACCATAATCTCCGATCGAGGTTCACAATTTGTTTCCAGATTCTGGGAACAATTGCAAAAAGACATGGGTACTACTCTCATTAGAAGTTCTGCCTATCATCCTCAAACTGGAGGACAGACAGAAAGGGTCAATCAAATTTTGGAAGATATGTTGAGAGCATGTGTCCTTACCTTCTCTAAGCTATGGGATGAATGTTTGCCCCTCGCCGAGTTCTCCTATAATAATAGCTATCAAGCTAGCATTAAGATGGCACCTTTCGAAGCCTTGTATGGTCGAAGATGCTGAACTCCTCTAAATTGGTCAAGAGTAGGAGAAAGGACACATCTGGGATCGGACTTGGTTATGGAAACCGAGGAGAAGGTCCAGAAAATTCGCAAGCATTTAGAAGTAGCCCAGTCCCGGCAAAAGAATTATTCGGACAAAAGAAGACGGTCCCTGGAATTTTATACCGGAGATTTTGTATACTTAAAGGTATCCCCAATGAAAGGCGTACAGCACTTTGGAGTAAAGGGTAAGTTAGCCCCAAGATACATTGGCCCCTATGAAATTCTGGAACGAAAAGGTCCAGTGGCATATAAGCTGTCATTACCAGACCAACTTGCTTCTATACATGACGTATTTCATGTATCCCAACTTAAGAAGTGCTTAAGAGTTCCAGAAGAAATTCTAGAAGATCCAGAAATTGAGCTCGAGCCCGATCTAACCTATGAAGAAAGACCCATTAAAGTTCTGGATCAAAAGACACGAGATACCCGAACTCGGAGTATCACGTTTTATAAAGTACAATGGAAAACCATACTCCGGATGAAGCTACTTGGGAACAAGCTGAACACCTAGAGTCTAAATATCCGGAATTATTTGAAACCGTCAGGAACTGAGGAACAAGAGCCACCACCCCACTATCCTTGTACAGAAAAAGAAAGAATAGTTGACCTGACGCAGTTTCCTTTCCATTCTCAAAACCGAGGATTTTACCCCAGGAATCTCGGGACGAGATTCTGTTAAGGGGGAGAGGCTGTAATAGCTGCCAATCTAGTCATCTAGATGACTTTGGAGAATTAAAAGCAAATTAAGAAGAAAAGAAAAAGAAATGGGCCAAAAATTAAATTTGGGTCAAATTTGGCCAAAATTTGAAATTCAAATTTGAAATTCAGAAAAATTTGTCAAAAATATAGAATACAAGTGTAAGAGTGTTTGGAACTGAAGGATCAAAAATTTGGAATTGAAACAGTGCTAAAGATCTCAGAAGAATCAAAGGAAGAAAAAGAAAAACCGAAGTTAGTGTTCCCCGTCTAAAAATAGGATTTCAGGAAAAACAGCCTCAGAGTCCATTTTGGAAATTGATTTCTGGAGAATTTTGCAAATAAGTGCACCAGGACAACTACACTATATTGAAGTATGAACTTTGGACTACAATATTCAGGCGTTGTTGGCCAGGAACAGTGAAGGGAAGGAATTCAATTTCGAGCCCAAAGTCAGCACCTTGTCACACTTATCTGACACTCTGAAAATGACTAAGTCTGAAACCAGCATAAGGGTCAACTTTGAATTCAAAATCAGAGCAATGTGGATCAAGAAAGGTACTTGTTTATGAGCAAAATGGAATATTGGGACATTGTAGAACACAATTAGGAAGAAGTTGGACTGGGAAAGGAAGGATTGGACCACTAAATCGAAGCACCAAGTGAGATCGGCGCCACTGTCAAACTGACGAACTGCATTTTTGATTCAGTCGACATTCAGAACAAACCCGAGCAACATCTCCAAAATTCAGCTGGTTTGATGATTATCTCAAGTTGGGGCCAAAATAAAAGATGGAGAATTTGAGTTTATCTGCAACTTTCATTAAAGCATCTGTGCACCGTTGGATTGGAAATCGGCCGCGGTGAAGCTCTGAAGATCACGGGCGGTGACAGAGCACCAAGACGTGTCGCCGCCGCCGTCGTCGATCGACCGCCAGAGCGTCTAGCTAGGCCACCTCCTCACCACGCAAGCCTACGGGTAGGCCACGGTGTCGCCCATGCGCGGGGTGAAACACTTGAATATTTACTACTCCCGCGCCGCCGTTTCACCGTCTTTTTTTTTACCACCGCCAGCGCTCCTCTGTCAAAGCACCGCCGCCGAGTAAAATTCCGCCGCCACGTCTCGCCTCCCGTCGATTCCTCTCGTCCACTCCCCCACAGACACCCTAGCTACACCCCGGGCCAGTTGTTGTCCAACATCCATGCCGGAGTAACCATGTTCGCCGTCGTTTCTGTCCGCCGCCGTCGCGCCGCCCGCTCACGGTGAGAACCACCTTGCGCTGCCTCTCTTCCTTCTTGAGTAGTCGTAGTCGAGTCCTTAGGGTCCTAGGATGGTTTAGGGGTAGATGTTTGGGTAGGTTATGCCGTCGTCATGAATAGCCACGGCCGGCCGAGGGAGTTGCCACCCGTCACCGTGGAGGGGACGGCTCCGGCCATCTCCCAGGAAGCTGTTGCCGCGCACGGGGCCGTGTAGGTGTAGAAGTGGTGTCTCGACCTAGTCCCGCCGCCGGGAGGGCATCGGCCGGCAAGCCGCGCCGCCCCCTGTCACGGGTGCATTTTGGCGGGAGGAGGAAGAAGAGTCTGGGCGCTCGGGTCCGCGCGACAGAGAGAAGGGGGGGAGGAGAAGAAGGCCGAAGCGGTGCGGCCGGTTGCTGGGCCGCGACCTTGAGGCCCAGTAACGCGCGCGCAGTTCGGCCGGAAAAGAAAAAGGGCCGGAGGCCAGAGCAGTTCACGGGCCAGCGTCGCGAAAGAAAAAGGAAAGAAGAAGGGAGGGCCGTGGGCCGGTGTCGGGCCGGAAGAGGAAAAAGAAAAAGAAAACGGCCCACGAGGCCCATTAAGGAGAGAATAAGGCCGGCGGGTCAGTTGAGCAGTGTTTCGGTGGGTCCGCGCCGTGGGGCCCAGTGTTCGTGAGAGAGGGTAGAGAGGGGTTGAGTAAGAAAAGTATTCCGGGTGATTTTCGGGAAAAATTAGATTTCCTTTAGTGAAATATTTCGTTTAAATCCGTTTTACACCATTTTAATCACAGAAATTTATAGGAGTGTCCAAAATTAGTGAAACCAATTTTGTTAGGCTTGTTTTATTTTCCTTTATGCATTAAAATTTTTACACCCTCGAAAAATAATAAAAATTCGGGTATTTATTTAATGCCTTCCTTTTAAGGTAATTAAATAAATACTTAATATTTATAAAATGTATAAAATATAAATAACACTTTCTTAATCACAAATAATTCTTAACTCATAGGAAATTAGATTTTCAAGTTAGGAAATAATTACCACTTTTTCTAAAAATAAAAGAAAAAGCTATAAGGAGGGTTAAATAAGAAAAAATAAAATTGTAGGTTAATCTTTTTAGATTTTTGTATGTTGGCTTGCAACTTTATCATGATAAGTCGTATAGTCCTTGTTGGCTTGCAACTTTATCATGAAGGGAAGTTGTATAGTCTGTTATTCAAAATTTTTGCATTTCTAACCCCTGCATGTATTATGCCGTAGATCCTGAAGCACCGGAAGGAGATTATTGGGAATTTCCAGAAGGACCTTCGGAATCCGAAGAAGTGTTTGAATTCGTTCCCTATGAAGCCAACACGTCAGAATCTACTAATCTTTTTAGCGAACAAGGCAAGCCCCGGTGCATTTATACCTATCTATTTTGGAGTCGTTATTTCATGTAACTAGTTATAGGTTATTTGCTTTATGTATGCGCTAAGTATAGGAGTTGCTTGAAACCTATTCTTGTGTATGATCAAGCCTTGTTTTAAGGACATCTTTGCCACTTGTTCAAACCTTAGAAAATACCCAAGTCTAGAATTGCTTACTTGCTTACATGCTTGGTTTACCAACCTTAAGGAAAACTCTTAAGTCATACATGTTACTTATAAAGGATAACTTGGAAAGTGAAAACGGACAGAAGCTAGAGATGTAGTTCTGTCTGCTAGATTAATTTGGTTAAGGCCCGATTCGTTGTCTTAACCTTTGATCAAGTGATAAGCATCTGATCACTTACTGGGTATGGGACCAGTAAAGCCCAGTAGGTTAGTAAACTCTGTGATCAGGAATACTTCGTACCCGCGCTTGACGTGCTGGAGATTGGCAGGGGTGTAGCCTGAAACTCACATGGTGATCGGGCCAGACGTGGGGTCCCATGTGGGGGTGCATCCCTGGGTCCGGGTAGTCGTATTCCTAATCATTGAATTTGCTAATCGAGAGGTTGTTAGATACGACCTGGACAGTCGTATAACGCTGGTGATCAGGGTACTCTCCTGCAGGATGTAATTAGATCCGGATCGCCGCAATTCTCGGTCTTCAAATGCGCATTTCAAGATTCTATAATCTATTTTTCATTAATTATGAATGCACTTGATCACTGTTGAGCATCGTAGTATCAATTCATGCAATATGTATTCTCCTGTTATCAAGTAATGTATGATTTAACAGCTATGGTTGCTTTTACATCTGTTATTATTTAGAATGGTTAGGTAATGACTTAATCCAAATAAAAGATAAAACTAAGGCTTTACTCGTAGTAAGCTTTTCGGCAAAAATTTGTGTCAACCAAGCACACCCAAAAGCTGGCATGCATTCCAAAGAAAACTATTATATTGGTTAGTCGGGTAAGACTTGCTGAGTACCCCGTACTCAGGGTTTTCCCCTTGTGGCTATCTTTCAGAAGCTCCACAGGAGGCTACAGAGGAGGAGACCCCAAAGCCCTAGGGTATTGACCTAAGTCTTACAATACCCTAGAGAAAAGTTTACTTACGCATCTTCTCCTGAACTATTTATGTTTAAATCTTAGAGCTTGTCTAACACTGTATCACTAAGTTTGTTTCAACTTATGTCCTGTAATAACTCGTACCTTTTATATATGTATGTAAAAATGTAATGTTTGTTGATATTATCCCATCGCGGATATTATCCTGATGTATGGTTATGAAACACGCCGTGGATCCTTCGAGGAGTCCTAGGGACACTCGACGGACTACCGAACTTATGCTATTTTAGGTGCGTTTCGGATAATTGCTGTTCCGACAGCGATTAGGCGCACTTAAACCAGCTTAAGTTGGGCGGTTCCACCATAGTTGAGTTCCTATATAAAAATCTATTTTTATTTCTTACCCAAATAAGTGCCTTTTAGGGGTATTTTCAACACTTAAGAGAATTTGAAAGGTTTTTGAATTTGACACTTGGCAATTTGGTTTGTTTCTAATCTCCTCCCTAATTTCTCTTGTTTTGTTCTTTAAACACTAGGGATGTCACAAATGAGCCTTGGATCTTAATGCGTCTGCAACCACATTGGCCTTCCTGGGGTGATAGTGCACCTCAAGATCATAATCCTTAATTAACTCCAACCATCTCCTCTGATGCATATTTAGATTGGCTTGGGTAAAAATATACTTGAGACTTTTGTGATCTATGTAGATATTACAATGGGCGCCCATCAGATAATATCTCCAGATCTTTAGAGCATGAATGACAGCTGCTAGCTCGAGGTCATGTGTTGGGTAATTCTACTCATGAGGACTAAGTGCGCGTGAAGCATAAGCAATGACTCGATTATCTTGCATAAGAACACAACCGAGACCAGTGCTAGAGGCATCACAGTAAACATTAAAGGGCTTGGTGTTGTCAGGTTGAGCTAAGACTGGTGCTGAAGTTAGTTGTTTTCGCAGAGTGTGGAAAGCTTCTTCACACTTTTCGCTCCACACAAACTTGACCTCTTTCTTTAACATCTCCATCATTAGCTTAGTAGTTTTTGAGAAGTCCGAAATGAAACAATGATAATAGCCCGCTAGACCAAGGAAACTTCTAATTTAATGAACGAAAGTGGGCGGCTTCCAATCCATCACTTCTTGTACCTTGCTTGGATCAATGGCTATGCCTTCACTAGAGTGTTGTGTACCAAGAATTTCACACTATCCAACAAAAATTCACATTTGAAGAATTTGGCGTAAAGCTGATGATCTCTAAAGCGTTGGAGAACAATACGGAGATGTTGGGCATGTTCTTCTTCATTTTTGGAGTATATGAGGATGTCATCAATGAAGACCACAACGAACGAACTTGTCAAGCTCAGGCATAAACACCGAATTCATGAGATACATGAAGTAGGTAGGAGCATTCATGAGCCTGAAAGACATGACTAGGTACTCATATAATCCATATCGAGTGGAGAAGGTGGTCTTAGGGATGTCACTTGGCCAGATCTTAATTCGATGATATCCAGAGCGGAGATCAATTTTTGAAGAACACTCTAGCTCTGGCTAGTTGATCAAAGAGGACATCAATACAGGATAGCGGATATTTATTCTTGATAGTCACCACATTGAGAGGTCGGTTATCTACACACATTCTCAAATTGTCATCCTTTTTCTTTACAAAGAGAGCTGAGCAGCCCCAAGGTGATGTGCTTGGGTGAGTAAAGCCCTTGTCTAGTAGCTCTTGAAGTTGGGTTTTTAATTCTGCCAACTCCACAGGCCGCATTCGATGGGGTCTTTTTGAGATAGGTGCAGTGCCTGGCTGTAGTTCAATGACAAACTCAATGTCCCTATCCGGTGGCATTCTTGGCAAGTCATCCAAAAAAAATCAGCATACTCACATACCACAGGAATTTCTTCTAGTCGGGACCCTATTGTCAAAAAAGCGCACGAATTTATGCACTCTCGGGATGACAAGTAAAGTGTGGAGGCTCCATGTGTGGGTAAATTTATCTCAACGACCCGTGCTACAATATCTAACATGACTCCATGCTGATTCATCCAGTTTGTCCCCAAAATAACGTCTATGCCTTCAAGTCCCAAAATAATAAGGTCAGTTTTGAACATTTTACTACCCAACTTGAGTGGCACATGACGTGTTATTTAGTTGGAAGCAATTTTACCACCTGGTGTTGAAATCATATAAGACCCTTTTGTGTGACAGAAATCCAACCCACATTTACCACTGAATTTTGTTCCAATAAAACTATGTGATGCACCAAAGTCGAATAATATAATTGCAGGCTAGTTATGGATACAGAAAATACCCATCATCACTGGTGCACCCTCAGGAAGATCCACGAGAGTGGTGAAATTGATCCTTCCTTGTTTAACCTGGACTATCTGCTTCTTGCCCTTGTTCAAATTGGAGCCTTGCCCCTAATTCTGGGGTCTACTCTAGGGGCACTCTCTAGCAAAGTGATTAGGACTCCCACAAATGAAGCAATGATTTCCATTGCCAGGGCGAGCTGGCTGCTGAGCATTGGGCCTTGGGCCTTGCTACTAGAAACTACGGAAACGTGAAGTTCCCTGTTGCTGCGGTGGCCTGATCACCCAATGTTCGGGCTATGGGGCTCTCTTAGGAACCCTGGGTGGAGTGTTCTGGACTATCCGAAACTTCTAGTTTGGGGCACTAGCTGGTGCAATTGGGGCCTTCCTCTTTTTGTCTGCACGATGAGCCATAATACAATCCTCTTGCAAGATTGCTAAGTTCACCAACTCATTATAGCTATTTGTTTTGATGGCATTCAGTCGGTCCTTGAGCTTGGTGTTGTGACCTCGACGGAAATGGTCCCTCTTTTTCTCATCCGTGTTAGCATGATAGCATGCATACTGACATAAGTCAATGAAAGTCTGAGCATATTGGAGCACAGTGTGTGCGCCCTGAGTCAGTGCTAGAAACTCATTCAACTTCCTATCCAATAGTCCTTCTGGAATATGATGGGCTCTGAAACTAGTTTTGAATTCCTCCCAGGAAACAACATGATCTGCCAGGAGTATGCCAAGGTAATGATCCCACCATAAACATGTCAAGCCTCAAAGTTGATGTGCAGCAAACTTTGCCTTGTTCTCATAAGGACAAAATGTCGCGAGTAGAGAGAACTTGGATTCAATGGTGCGAACCCAAGCATCCACGTCCAAAGGCTCCTCTATTTTGAAAAACAAAGGGGGCTGAGTGCCTAGGAAATTATGGTAGCTCGCAACCTGGGGCAGATGGACATTTCACCCACCCTGGTGCTGCTGCTGTTGCTGCTGTCCTTGGACAAGTTGTCGCAGCAACTCGGTTTGGGCAGCCAAAATTGCCTCCATGGAAGGCGGGGGTGGTGGTGGCGGTCGCTGTTGCTCGCTGCCACTACCTCCAAAACCACCAAGGTTTTGACGTGTCCCATTCACCATCTATAGGGGTGAACCTTTCCATTAGTCACATAATTTTAGAACTTGCTCAAAAATATGAAACAAGGTAGAATATGTGCGGAATGTTAAAGTTCAAGATGCAGTTAAATAATGTGGGCAGAAAACTATAACTAGGAGAAAATTCATATCTCCTGACTCAAGTGCACATAAGTTCTCATATTTGGTCAGTGAGTAGTAAATTTAGTATGTTACAACTTTGGTATTCAACTTAGAGACCAATTCAAGGGTTATACAGGCCAAAAATTCCATCTTTGCCTCCCTGTTCTGGCTGTTTTTCAGCAGACCGAGCTGCAATGTTTTACTCATGACTCGAGTTAGGGAAGTCCAATGATACTGAAATTTTGTGAGCATTTAGGTTATGAAATTCCCAACAACTTTGGTATTCATCAAATGACACAGAGATGAAAGAAAACTAGGTTAAAAATTTAAACATGTTTCTGCTGTAGAAAGTCGGCAGTCACACATCGATTACATCAAGTGCCAAGTTTTTTGGAGCTGCCCCTATCATCAAGGTGTCACAATCGTAGCATCTGCTACACAAAAGAATACTCAACTCTAAGCTAGTCTACTAGATCCACAGTCCAGAAGTTAGGCTACGCTGAGGAGTATACACAAAAGCTATCCTAAGCATCTAGAAGTCATCCAAGTTGTTGACGGAAGACACACTGAGCATCGGGGAGTGAGCTCCCCCAGGTGGTGGCTGTAGCGCTCCGCTCTCCATGTCCATACTGGAGATACCCTCTATCTCCTTTGGGTCCTCCTCATCCTCCTCCATGTCGGCTAGAAGGGCCTGTAGAGCTGCCTCCTACTCGTGGTGCATCTTGATGTGATCGTTTGCGTCTTCTAACTCCATGTTCAGGTCATGAATCTGATCTTCCAAGTGGTCAATAGTAGCTGCTCTATACTCAGCTCCGTCTGGAGCTCTTCCACCTGAACCTCCAACTAGTCGATCCTCGTGTCCTTATCAACTAGCTCAATTGAGAGGTCAACAATCTGGCTGCTCCTATCATTCATCATCATTTGATTTGCCTGTGCCAAATCGGACAACTGAGCCATCATCTTGCTCTGGAGAGCCTGAAGATGGTATAGTGCATTCATGCACCGTGCAAAAGTGAGGATCGTTTCCTAAGGATAAATGTACCCCAGAAGATCCATGTGGTCTACTCTGTCAAGCCACATGTGGTCGTCCTCCTGTGCTGCCAGAATAAACCCATGGGGGTGATAGCAATCTCCTCCGGGTGCTAACTACAGAAGGTAGTGAGCACCTACAGAGCCGTCGCCTCCCACGTGTCGTCGAGGCGGTACCCAAAAGTCTTGACCTCCAAAGTAGGCCACTCGGGGTGTGCCGGGTGGGGGAGAAGCGTGAGTTGCACACGGCAACGAGGCACTCTGTGCTCCTCGAACTCCTGTCCCACGTAGCGGGGAGGGGTAGTGTAGCCCACCGAGCTCAGAACGCCCCACAAAATGGAAGGAAAGCCCTCCCAGTGTAGGCACTCATAGTGAACATGCCCATCCATGTCCACCACGATGTAAACGGGGTCAGCCATCTGGAAGAAAAAAAATGATGGAGTGTGTGAGCTAGGAAAACCACTTATCCAAGAATGGCAACAGATTTCTGGATAGATAGTATAATGGCCATAACTCGAGAAGTAGCTATCCCAAAGCTCCCACATTTTACCAGAATGTCCCTTAGGTATTTGGTCACAACATTGTTATTCAAAACTTTTGCTCAAACAGCCTCTAAGAGGGTCATAAATTCCGATATCCCTACTGTGGTCTTAACCTGTTTTGGTGCGGAACAGCTAGCTAGTTTTTCTAAGGAATTATTAGAGGAACCCAACAAAATTATTAGGGCATGATTAAGTTTGGAACAAAATTTGTATTCATCATTATTTTATAAAACTTCATTAAGAGGGTTGAAACACTCAAGTAATAGGTAGGGTTCATTGATGGTAGAAAACTAAGGGATAGATTATTTCTAGAGTTATCTTCAGGAAGTTTTCAAAGTGCTTTAGTACCAAATCCATCCTTATTTATTTCATGCCAATTTTTATTCCATTTTCATTTATGATCATGATGCATGCACGTCCTAATCATCCTCACAAGGTAAACAATTACTCAATAACCTTGGACTTACGGGGTTAGTGCCGGAGGCATGGCATAAATTACGGCTCTCCCTATAATATCTAACCCAATTTCTAACCATTCTTTAACTAAACGTAATCGTGGTTAGTGTACCTGCAGAAGATCATCCAGAGTATAAATTGAACCTTTCGTGCCAGCACTCATGAAAGCATCCCCGTTCATTACCGTTCACTATAGAAACGGCATCTGCACGATTTTTGTTGTACGGCCAACGTTCATACGCTTATCGAAATAGCATATTCACTTTTTATGTGCTGCCATCATACTTTCATATGATGCCATGGGTACATTATAGCAATCGCTCTACCACTGCGCCAACCATCTTTTTATGTACCGCCAACATATTTTCATATGGTGCCGTGGGTACGTTACAGCAATCATCGTACCCCTGCGCCAACCATTGTGTAAGAAAGTAAGTGTTGATTGAAAGTAATGTGCTAGAAGTTGGTATTATATAACCATAACTTAGTTAGCCACCTGATCAACCCATAATCCCCTACGGCTTCACGGACTACATTTCATCCTTAATGAACGTGATTTTTCTTGGCAAGTTTTATCGAAATAAGTTTTTAAGGCTCGTTGCTTTCTCCGTTGCATGCTTTTCGCTTTGATACCAGCTGTGGTAGAACCACCCAAATTAATCCAGCTTAAATGTGCTAAACATCACCTTAAATGCGATCGGACACTTTGATCAGATCAAGATTGCAGTCTGTCGGGTTTCACCAGATACAACCACGTATTTGAGATCAAAACAAGCATACAAATACTCGTATTAAGATGAGCCCAGATATTACAACAATCTAGATAAAAACATAACAGAGGTCCATATTTATTTATTACAAACCAAGTTCAAATTCATAAAGTGGTTCAGAGTTCAAGTGTAGTGGAAAGAAATGATAATCTAATGACGATACATGACATCATGGTGAAGTCATCCATGACATCACTCACTACGGTTCTCGCCCATCGAGGACATGTCCTACTCAACAGTCCATCCGGGAGGGAGCTGGTACGGCCAAGTCAAACTAGCAACCATTTCAACAATTTCATTACCTGAAAACAAAGCCACAAGCAAGGCTGAGTATACTAATACTCTGCAAGGCTTACCCGACAGGTGGTATCTAATCCACCGACTCCTAGACATGCAAGGCTTTTTAGCTGAGGGGTTCTTTTTACCGAAAACTTCTAAAGTGGGTCCTTGCTTTCAAGTTTTAGCATCAACTTCTAGTTAATTAACCATTCTAGATAAGCATCTATTCTAAGAAAGCATGGTAGAACAAGCAATTTAATCAAGCCTCAATATTAAGCATCATCATTGTTCATCTCCTTACTCAATGCAGCATAGTGGTCAAGCAGTCTCAATAACTACGAGAAATAGATGATTCAAATTGAATTTCTTAACCTTGCAAGAAGGACCTAAACACACGACATGCGGGTACCATGACGAGTCGACACATTATCAATGGTTCCCATCAATCCCCGGTGCGTGTCCAGGACCCACTTCCCTTAGATACAAGGCCCCACCGATCCCTGGAATGATGTCATGCCGTGGCCGCACTTGTACCCACATGATGCACCAAGGGAACCATTTCTAGGGAGAGTGGGGAAAAAGTCCATACCCCGGTTCACTCAGGTACTAGGCTTATCGATTACCATATTTTCAGCATGTGTTTAGTACGTTCAAAAACATGACCACGAACATCGACACATTTCAACCTTCGCAATTTCGTCTATACAGATGGGGCATCAACAAATTCAGGAACATCACACAAACCCCGCCCGTCGACCTTATGATTCCAACATAAGTAAACAGGCAACTTCTATATCTCGCGAGTGATAGGAAATCACTCGACTTTTACCGTGTCCCTATTTAGCATAGCAACTAATTGACCTAACATGCTAGTATTCAAAACATGGGTACTAGGAGCATACAACTAGGGTTTCAATACAACTCCTATGGACTTAATACACACACATAAGTAACAAGAATATTGTATAAATTCGGAAACCAGGGTTATGCTCCGGGACTTGCCTTCATGCCCTGAATCAGCCTTGGGCTCTTTTGAACTTTGGTTCGCGCCTTGGTTTGCCTCGATCACGTTCAGCTCACAGTCCAACTGTCCTTCTTCACGTTCTGGGATGAGCTCGTACGTTCTGTCGGTGATTTTTGCTTCTACACGAGATGCATATGCTTAAGATTTCTTTTATAATCTTTCATGACGTCGGTTTTATTTTGTTAACCATTACAAAAACATAGGGTGTATTTTCTTTTGGCCACATTCACCTAGACAAGTTTACAAACATTTCTTTTCTTTTGGCCACATTCACCTAGGCAAGTTTATAAACATTTGTTTTCTTCACAAAATACGATTGGTTGGAAAGAAAGCATAGATTTTATTTTGATGGTGATTGTGTACACATATAAAATTCTTAGAAATTTATTATTCAAAAGACAACAAGTTGTGCTATTTTGGTACTGTTTAGCAAACTTTTTAGGGATGATCATGCTACTGATGAAGAGCAGAAATAATCATTTATGAGCCTACAAATCCTAGTAGCAATTATCTTTACTAAATAAACTAGCTTTCAACATGAATAAATGTTTAGGAAGCACCTGCTAGTATATGAACATGAAGGATTTACATGAGCTTTCCCCCTACACAAGAAATCTACTGTAAAAAGATGGATTTGACAACTACAGAATTTACTAAAAATCAAACATGGTCAGATATGAAGAATGATTTATAACTAGAGTTCTATCATCAGTTTAGTTCTACAAACTATACACGATGGTTTTCAACACTATCATATACTACTGTGAATTTATCAGGATTTTATGAGTACGAAAACTATTTATTCCACAATAAAGAAATTAAACAACTTGCATTTTGATAAGCAACAAAAACACATATTTCACAAGAATAAGTATTTTTACTAGTTAGATATGAGCATCAGGAAGCTAACAAATTTATTTCGCATTTTTATCATTTTTATGATTTCATACGGATTTCCAAAGTTTCAGCCATTTCAACTAAAACTAAACCTGAAAAAGGAAAAACACTTTTTGCAAGAAAACCCTCTGAAACACTTTTTCCCAATAGATATGCCCATCATTTTATGAACTAACCCCTAACTTTTTCACTTAAGGTCCTTGAAACTAAAACTTAGATTACAATGGGGTCCTTGGCCGGCCGGCGGCTCAGGGAGCTCGATTTCGGCGATGTGGGGCCACGAGGGCATAGGCTAGGGTCATGAGGGTAATGAGGGACTCACTAGCTACCGGTCTGGTGTAGGACTCGGGGTCAGAGGAGGGCCGGTGATGGCTCGGTGCGGTGCAGTGGTAGCACGGCTCTTTCGGCTTCGGCTCTAGCGACGGTGGAGGTGGTGGTGGAGGTTTGTGGGGCTGGGAAGGTGGAGTGGTGGTAGGGGAAGGTGCTCGTGCACTTGGGTAGTGACGAGGATGGCCGAAAGGGGGTGCTCGTCATGCGGCGGCAATGGTGGAGCGGCGGGGGTGAGGGCGGCCGACAAGGCATGGGCACGGGGCCCTTTTATAGGGCGGCAAAGGGGAAGCGGAGGGGCGAGGCATCGAGGTGAAGCCTCGTGGCTCATTGGTGTGCGGGATGGTGGTTGGGCACGTGGGGAGTGGCCTAGAGTGATGTGGCGTGCACCGGCGCTCCGCAGCATCGCGAGCAGCGGTTGGCCGCCGCAGATTTTGCCATGCAGGGAGGGAGATCACGCGCGGGAGGGTTGGGCGAGCTATTGCGTGCACCTATGCTATTGCCTCGCCGCTGGCCATTGGCTTGGCATGACGCGGTGGTAGGCATCGCACGCTGCATGCGACGGCGAGTGCGGTGACCACGCCCAGGGCACGTCGCGTGTGCGTGTCTTTCGAAGGGGTCGTCTTCAACACGAATTTTCTCACAAATTTTGAACTACATTTTTGAATCTCCAATATAAAAGTTGCAGTTCAAAGTATAGGCTACAACTTTTGTAAAAGCTGACATATAAAAAACATGATGGATTTGGAGATATACTTGGGAGAAGTTTGGTGGAACACCAGCCAAAACTGGGTTTGAAAATGATTTGATTTTTTGGCGGAACTTCTACTCAATTTTTTAAAACCTTCCACTCAAAATCAAGAAATGTGCCAATTATGAAAGTTGCTCCATTTGAAGAGATCTATCACTTTTATATTGGCCAAAAATTGAGTTCTTATATAAAATTTGTTTTTATTTGCTTCCTAAGTGCATCGTTACAAGGGTGTTTAACACTTACCCATTTTGATTTTTCTTTGATTTATTCTCAATTTATCTTGATTTGGCTCTTAATTACTTGAGATGTCACAGCTTCGCACAAATGAATGAAGAAAGATACGTCCAAGATTGGGTTAGGGTTTAGGTGTACCAGCTCAATCTTGTAGTAATGGAGGAGGCCGCGGAAGAAATATCCAGTGGGGATCCCAAATACGCGCTCAAAGAACGGCGCGAAGACCACCACCTCCGTCGTGTCCTCTGACAGGAACTTCGAACAAGCGGTAGGCTTCCAACCGAGCAGCGCTTGTGGACCAAGGAGCCCACGGTCGATGAGGAACTGGATCCACTCCTATGTCATCATGCTTTTCATCCACACCGAGGAAAGGCGTCGAGGCGTTGGGCTATGCCATTGCTTTGCGACCTTGCGATTTGAATATAAAGAGGACTAGGGTTTTGTTGCACATAAAGCAGTGCAACGGCTCGGGCGGTGGCGGTGCAGCAGCTCAGGTAGCGGCGGCGGCGCGTGCGCAAGAGGACTGCGGAATGTGGCGGCGCAACCTAGGGTTTGCGACTACTTCTGCGGAGTGCTTAGTGAGCTCAAGGCAGAGGCGCTGTGAGAGGTTGACGATAAGAGTGGCAATGGCTCCGTGCCCCCCGCACTTTTAAAGGACATGATGACATGAGTTACGGATGGAAATCATGGGCCTTCCATTAGCACTGCACAACGTGCCTTGCAAAATTTGCGGATCCTTCTGTTAACACTGTGTGCACATAACGAAATTTGTGGATCATTGCGTTTTTAATGGCACGCCTCCATGGCTTTGTCTTACCCCATCCTCGGGGCAAGTGACCCATTCTACTCAGTGCGCCTCCGCAGCTCTGCCACTCCTCACCCTCGGGGGCTGGGTACCCAATTCTACTCGGTGCACCTCCGCGGCTTGGTCAGTCCTCACCCTCGGGGGCTGGGTGCCCAATTCTACTCGGCGTGCCTTCGCGGCTCCGCCAACCCTCACCCTCGGGGGCTAGCCGCCTAATTCTACTCGGCGCACCTCCGTGGCTCTGCCAGTCCTCGCTCTCAGGCGATGGGCACCTGATTTCACTCGGCTAGCTTCTACGGCACATCCAGTTTCTCCAACTACAGAGATCAGTACTCCACTTTCAAGAAAGCACGCCTCTATGGCCTCATAAAACACTAGAACTAGACGCAAAGGCATGTTTTCAATCAGCTAAAATCAAATTCCCAGCATTACATATTACAGAAGACTGTGAACAGCTCCAGGATAGACGACATCCCAGGATAAGAAGCTACAACGCAGAAAAAGAAAAAAGCACAATGTAAGAAAGTTGTGCTTCAAGCTTCCTTGCCGGTGTCTTGGACAAAGTCGGGAGGGTTCATGATATAGCCTTCTCACGAGGATTCTTCTAGCATCATTACCTTCTGACACTGTCGCAAAGACTACAAAGGGAAGGAGCACCCGGGTGTTCTTCACGAGAATTCTTCTGGCATTAGACTTCTGGGTGGTTGCTATGCCTATCAAAAACTACAAGTTTCAAGCCAACAAGCGCTATTACCCAAGCCATGACTAGATGAACAGCAGGTCTATTTATAGCCGAACTACCAGCTAGCATTCAAAACGCTACAGTAAAACTGTGAAGGTGCATGATAGAGCCCCTTCGTACCATCGTGACTCCAAAGTACTCACATGATGACTAGCCTTATCTTCAAGTACAGGAGGATAGTACTTCCGTGCAACTGCTCCGATGGAGCAGTACTCCCGTGCAGCTGCTCTGACAGAGCAGCACCCCCATGAATAAGGATTTTTTTGTCACCTACCTATCATTGCTTCAATCCTTATTTCCATAATTTGGGCGCACAACTTCATTTTTTGACCATTGGACCGATTATTCTAATCGCTTCAATGCTCAGGGGCTACTCCTACGGAGTGCGTCTTGCAACGCCCTCCGCACCTATCGCTTTGACCTGGTGGACGTCAGCGTCCATCAACTCGGCACTCATCTTCGCTCTGCGTGTTGGCCCTGCGTTTACTCGGATTTTCTTCTTTTTTGAGCACTATGCAGCCTCTCCGACACCATGATGCCATCGCAACTTCAGCCGACCTAATTTCAAGCTTCACTGTGATGACCTCAAGTTCTTGTTCACCTACACATTGCTCAGGGGCTTGAGGGATATGGGTACCCCATGGATCCCCACCGACCAGGATACTAGCTGGACCTAACAAGTGAGCCCGCCTGACCAGGGCGTGCGGGCCGAGGACATGAAGTTACTTGGAGTACACGTCAAGGCAACAAGACCGTCCAAATCTACCCAGACATCATGGGACACATTTCGTAGTCTGACTCAGATTGTTTTCCATGTAAAGACCGAGTAGATTAGATTCAAACCGACTTGTACTCCTTGGTCATCAGCATATATAAGGCGGCCAAGGCCACCCCCAAAGGACTTCAAAAAACATACTAAGCAATACAATCCAGCATACATGACGTAGGATATTACTCTCTGGAGGCCTAAACCTGTCTAAACCCCTCATGTCCCCTTTGTGTTCTCGCAATCACCATCGAGCTCTTGGTTTTGCAGTCGCCCTCACCTACAAATCAATCACTTTGGTAACCCCCTGGTGCACTTCCGAGCTTATAAATCTGACACCAACTATCTCCAGACTCCTTCTCCACAAAGGCGACCGCCAGCGGCAACACCTGATTGTTATCATCAGACCCATACTCCATCATGGTCCTCGCCCAGCGAGGATGGGTCCCACTCAACAATCCATCCCGGAGGGAGCTGGTACAGCCAAGTCACGCTAGCAACCACAACCATCAACATCATTACCTGAAAATATAGCCACAAGCAAGACTGAGTATACTGATACTCTGCAAGACTTACCCGTAAGGTGGTATCTAATCCACCGACTCCTAGACATGCAAGGCTTTTTGACTAAGGGGTTTGTTTTTGCTAAAAGCTTCTAAAGTGGATCCTTACTTTCAAGTTTTAGCATCAAGTTCTAGTTGATTAACCATTCTAGGTAAGCACTTATTCTAAGCAAGCATGGTAGCACAAGCAATTTAATCATGCATCAATATTAAAATATTATCATTGTTCATCTTCTTACTCAATGCAGAAAGGCAGTGAAGCAGTCCCAAACTGTGATAAGCAGATGATTTGAATCGAATTTCTTAACCTTGCAAGGTGGAACTAAACACATGATATATGCGTACCACGATAGGTTCACAGATTCCCATCGATCCCCAGCGCGTGTCCAGGGCCACTTCCCTTGGATACAAGGCCCCACCGGTCCCCGGAACGATGCCGTGTCGTGACCGCACTTGTACCCACATGATGCACCAAGGGAACCCGGTTCCAAAGAGAGCAGGGAAAAAGTCAACGCCCCAGTTACTAGGCTTGCTGATTCCCCATACTCTCAGCATGTGTTTAGTACGTTCAAACACTTGACCACGACTCCGACACATTTCGCCCTTAGCAATTTTCCTCTATGCAGATGGGGCATCAACAATTTCAGAACACCTTAAAATTTTAAAATTTTAGAGAAATTGACTGAAATTTATTGCAGATGAATCAGTTTGACAGTCCGCTACTTTATGCAATGTAGTGCGGCTGGACTTATATGTGAGCCCCGCGTCAAGAGTTGGAGCCTAAAGCTAAAACCTCGTGTTCACACCTTAAAATTTTAGATAAATTGACTGAAATTTGTTGCAGATAAATCAGTTCGACAACCCGCTACTTTATGCAAGGTAGTGCGGCTGGACTTATATATGGGTCCCACATCAAGAGCCGGATCCTAAAACTAAAACCTCGCATTCACACCTTAAAATTTTAGAGAAATTGATCAAAATTTGCTAGAGATGAATCAGTTTGACAATCCACTACTTTGTGCAAGTACTGTGACTAAATCCACATATGGATCTGACGTCAAAAGTCAAAACTTGAAACTTAAACCTACGCTACAAGAAATCTTAGAATATATGACGACCTGTTATCATCATTATTTCTGGTTTTTTTGTCATAGCAGACGTATTTATGACGGCTGCATGATGATAAACCATTTGTCATAGATCATGCGTGGTAAACCTTGTTCTACGACGACTGCATATTTTTTCATCATAATTTTTTATGACGACCCGATTAAAAAGTCGTCACTAAATATCTTAAGGCCTAGCTAGGTCCATGTACTAAGCAAGTTTTTATTGGGCCAAATATAATTGTGGGCCAAATTTATAATTTGCAAAGTCCATTTATATAAGTAAAATTAACATCAATTTTTGGGGCCAATTTTTTTTTGCAGCCTATTTTTTTAGTGGGCAGAAAAGGCCTAGCCCATTTAAACATGTAGACAAAACAGCCATTTCAGCATCCCTACATAATCAGCTCATTTCAACTTCCATTACATAACAGTCCATTTCGACATCCATTACATAACAACCCATTTCAGCATCCATTACATAACAACCCATATATAATCTGTACATTCATCAATCAAAGCCCTTACGCATTCATCAAATCATCAGAACCTCATTCACATATATAATCCCTAGATGCATCACAACCCATACACATTCATCGATCATCCAGATCTCATTCCAAAGGATAGATAAATATGGTCACATCCATCAGTAATTCTACAAATCCCAGATAACACATTGCCACATAGCAAAAAGACAACTAACAAGATACATAGTAGAAATTAATATGGTCTGAACCAGATCAGACATATCTCAAAATAACAGCACTACCAATGTTTGTAGCATAATCTGAACTAGATTAGCAAAGTCTCATATAATAGCACTACCAAATGTTTGTAGCATAAAATAATATGGTCTGAGTAGCCAAGTTCCAAAATCAGACGTCCAACCATATGCATCTGCAAACATATAGAGTTAAAGGAATGGCCTTACTCTTTGCTGAACATGCAACGAAAGAAAGCATTCGTCTCGTCTTGTGCCCTCTTCAACTGCTCTGTCTCTTCTAACAGCCTGCATCTTTCATTTTCTGATTCCTCCACCTTCTTCTTCAAAGTCTCCATCTCATCCTTTAGTTCTTCTTTGTCTTGCTTCCCAGCTGCAACTTCTGCTTCAAGTTCTATAACCCGTGCATCATTAATGGCTTTGGAGCTTCTCTTGGGGGCTGCTAGCTGAAGGCCAATATTTTGAAGAAATTTTGATTTCGGTAACACCTGAGCAACAACTTCAGCAGTGGTCTTTGAAACCTGACCGTCTTCTACAGGTGCAGCAGCGATGGATTCCATTTCAGCCTAAAAACATCAACATATCAGTAAGACAGTTCTGAAATTAAGTACCAACTAATATATTTAAAACCAACAGAAAGGTGGTCATAATTGATAGTAGTGTTGCTGATGTAAGTGAATGCAGGCTTTGTAAAACAGATGTACAATCAAGGTTCACATTAAAGGTCATTTAAAGCACGAAAACATTTTTCCAACTGAATATTTTACCATAATTGAGCATGACACAGATGACTCTTCCCGATTCAATATAGTGAGATCATTTATGCTACAAACTATTACACTACAGTTTGGGACGATGACTATAGTACAGGTTGGGAATTTGGGAATATTTCTGTTTTGGCAGTGTCTACAAGTTTACATGTGCTATTAAGAGAGTTTCTATACAGCAGGGACATCATGCAGTACAATCTTGCCAGATTAGCATGAATAAGCTGCTGCTACACATGCAACAATTGATCATTGTTCCTTGGAACAGCAGGAAGCATGTACAAGTTGCTGCTACACATGAACAAGTTGTTGTTCTGTGTCTCGCAAGCAACAGCAGGAAGCATGTACACATTACAGACTCAAATAAAACCAATAACATTTGTTCAGAGCATATATATATAGTTCAAAATGGAGCTTGTACTTACAATAGCTTCCTTTGCAGACTCATTAAAACCAGTCTTGCTGCTGCAATGTAGCGCCTTGAAAAGATCTATCGCATTGGGTGGTTTATCTTTATATTTCTCTTGCTTCTAAAATTATTCACAAACATTTTGTAGGTGTAATATTATAAGAATAATTGTTCAATGATGAATGATTGTAACACGATGTTTCCATATCTTACCAAGGCATGGGTTGTTGCAATATAGCACTGAGATCCTGTCATCTGATGAAACCTTACTTTCTCACGGTTAAGTGCATTTTTTGCACACTTGTCCTGTGAGGAACAATTTAGTAAGCAAGGAAGAATGGCTATAGAGAGAGATAAAAATTAGATGAATTTAAAACCAGATTTGCTAAGATATTCAACAAACATCAACACTCTTCAAGTGTAGTTGAATTTATGTCCACAACAAGTTATTAACCTAAAACAGTTTGAAAAATAGAAAGTAATCACAGCCAAAGATTGTTCCCTATTCTGGAAGACCAACTGCAACACAACCCTATATGTTGTCGCTAAAATATAATGAGCTGCAGTTGTATTGAGTGCAGCCCAATAGGCTCATTAATATCTAATGAGCACACAATTATCAGGGTAACAAGACAAGCAACTTCAGGTATAACTGTAAGGATGGCCTACTGTATACAGTCCAATATAGCATAGCTACAGAATCTTAGACACAATCAAATTGGCATACAATACGAAGAAATAAACTCAAACATGCAACAAACCAATGCAAGAAAAATAAATGGCTTAAGAAAGCAATTGACCAACATGCCTTGTGCTTTGGGCTTGACCACATCTCCACCAGCTCTCCATTGATCATCAGTCATACTCTTCAATGGTGATGTTGTTCTAACTTTGTCTGCTGGTACACCATTGAAGTAAAGCTTCTTCAAATTGTACCTCATTTGCCGTGTTCCAGTCCTGAGCAAATCAGCACATGCCTCTTTGACTGGCTTACTGTCAGTATCAATTGCTAATTGATTCTAGTTGATAGCATGTCAAGAGCATGTGCATCAGAAAATAGGCGTTAGAAGTATATAATGTGATAGAAAATTTTTAACATTAACCTGACAAGAAACTTCAGAAAAATTACAATGCAACAGCAGGCAAGAGCACAAGGTTCTAAATTGGCAGTCAATAGAAAAGTAGCAGGGACAAAATGTTTATAGAAGGTTCTAAATTTTCAGAATGTGGTGAGAAATAGAGAGCATACTTTCTTGCTTAACGCTTCATTTTAGTTTACTATACGTTGGCAGTGGCACTCAAAATAAACAAACATGCCAAACATTTCAAGTAGATAATACTACAGATAAACTTTATGGTGGTGCTTATAGCTGATGTAAGTTAAACGGATCATTACAACATCAGTCGGAATAAAAGAACATGTAAAGATTGAGGCAGAAAAATATATTGGCAGTCCTAGCATAATGTTAACAGTTAAGCTCCTTGTCATATGCTACTGGAGGCAGAAAAATATTACTCATGTATAGGAGTAAACATATGAGATCATGCACACCCGATAAAAACTGAACATATAGCCTTTATCCACTTACAGAAATTTTTGCCCATGTAGCCTGGAAGAATATCCTTGTACTCCTTCCAGTGTGTAAAGATTGGGATATGTTGCCTCAGTATAATTCCCCCCTCTGATGCCAACTTTGCAGCTTGCACAGGCAGCTCAGGTCGTTTCTTCCCTTCAGCAATGACCACCGGAATCCTAGTGTTTAAGCCTCGGCTTATGCGATCCTAGTCTCTGCCCATGCTTTTTCCTTTATTCCATCGATCTACAGTGCGATTTGATTGACCTGGAAATAAGTGGCATTGTTAAATAGTTAGTGCAAATCATTTTAATATGCAAATGTGTAAACCATATTCTTGGAGAAAGGAGTATTGCTTTCGCCTTCTTTGCGCATTTCTGTATCATGGTCAGTTTGGTTAAGACAATTGGCAATAGTCAATGCATCTTCTTGTATAGTTGTAGTTCCAGCATGAACGCCTTCCTCGCTTCGAATCAGTTCCTTTGTCCTCTGCCTAGTCACTCTAGGAGGTTGATTTTGGCCTTGTTCATCAGGTGCTCGCACTCTCATTGAACCTCTTGCTCCTCCATTAGCGACAATGGTGTCGCAAGGCACATTCTGTGAAACCTGCATAACCTCATATGCATAACACAAGAAAATAGAAATCAAGATTAATCTTTTTTGCATACTAAACCAGAGTCATACAAAGAACCTGAGTTCAACAAATACCTTATCAACTACACCCACTTCACTGCCATCACTATCTCCAGGGTCATACAATGAACCAGAGTTTTCACGAGCCAGAGCCTTCTTAGCTGCAGGGGTCTTGTTCAAAAGTGCAGCCTTCCTTGTTTGAATGGTCCTGTTCAAAATGTCCTTTGTTGCATTAATACCAAGGGACTGAAACACACAATTGTTCCTCATGATCGTTTCAGCCCTTACTCTTTCACATTCAGTGGCTGGCGGCTCTCTGAATGCAGGAAAACGGATCAACGTCAATAGCCTCATCAAAGATATATTTCCTATTAGAAATGGCGCCTATCAATGAAAATGCAGCTTGAAGCTACGTCAGTCCTTTACACACTGGAAGGACTGCATAGCTTTGAAATTGTTGTTGTTATGATAAGGCGGGAAAAGTTGAATATGATAAATCTCATTGTCTACTCGTGCAATCGTGATTCGTTGGATGTGGCTCATTAAGTATGCTTGTGTTGCTAATATGAAACCAATGACTTTAGTACAACCATTTCACCTATGGCGATGGAGGCAGACACACCAATATAGAGCAACGTCGGGCGGCCGCCCTACCTCCCCTTCGGCGGGGAGCAGTACCCTAAAAAGCTTTTTCATGGTTCTCCTAGAAATCTCTGGTGTGGTGGCTAGTGCACTGCTCTCACTGACCTGTACATGGTTCGTTTTTAATGACTTTGGGTAGAACCCAACCTAACTCGGTTAAAGGTTAATGTCTGTGGTTTGGATCCACTTGGTTTCATGGTCTCCATGGTTTTGCGCTGCCTTGATTGCGTCAAGCCAAGAAAGAGATCTTCTGCATCATGTTGTGGATGCGGAACAGCACCTCCGTCAATGACTTCAGCGCCCCCACACTAAGCCTGGGCAAAATTTTACCGGGTTAATTCGGTTCTATGTATCGGTTAACCGAAATAACTGAGATACTCAAAGAGGCCCAAGAAGCAGAATTACAGCCCAGCCAGCCCACTTAGACTTAGTATATATTACTCTCACAACCCTAGAGCCAAGCTAAGCCCTCTCCCAACCTCTCCTACCGCCGCCACCCCCTCGCCTGCTTCTAGGATCTAGTGGAGGTAGTGCATCCTTCCAAGATCCGACAGCAGTGACGCGTCCTTCCAAGGTCCAACGGCGGAGGCTCGGCCTTCCAAGGTCCGCCGGCGGCAACAAGCAGCGCGGCTATGGCAGCCGTCCCTCCAATGGACGGGGCCACGGGGGCGATAGCAGCACCCCCACCACTGACGTCCATCCATTTTTACTTTTTTCCTTATTTTTCTTTTGTTTTTTCTCTATGCTGATATGTATTCGATTTTTTCGGTTATAATCAGAATCGAACCGAAAGAATCGAAACCGAATTTGCTCGGTTCCGAGTTTTCAAAAGAACCGATCAGTCCCTATTTCTTAGATAACCGTCGCCATCGCCACCAAAAACGGAGTAATTTTAGGTTGTTCAATAAATGTAATCAATATTACAGATTGAAAATGAACCCAGAGTAATTTTAGGACCTTCAAAAAATTAATCAATATATTACGGAATAATAAGAACGTACAAATAAATAAATAAATAAATATTCTGAAACAAATTTTTGCACATTGCAGGACCTTTCCTCCTGTCCAAAATTTTACTATCAGCACAAATACAACTTCAAGAACTGAGGTGTGGTAATGCCAAGTGCAAATCTTATGAGCAGCTAACTGTTTTTAGTACAGCTCTTGTATGTCCCAGGAATGGAAATCATATATCTATGTATCTGGAATGGAAAACATTCTGAAATTATATCCTTCAAAATTAAAACACACTGAAATTGTGCAGAGTGCAGGACACACATACAGATAACACAACTCCAAAACCAGGAGGCACAAATCTAACGACTCCACAACCAGGAGCCATAAATCATCATAACAATATTGCAATACATACTGATACTGTTCAAGAAACCACTGAAAACTAGTCCTAATGATAAAACAGAGAGCTCATCCAAGCAGATCAACCACCACCTGCATACATTAAGATATTTTGAACATAATCTCAGAATTCTTATAAAGTTTAATGCAAATCCAAATTAATGAAAAAAACAGCAGGCTTCCCGTACCAGGATGACCGAGATGACTCACTCATCTTCTCTATAGTCATCATCATCATCATCACTTAGCTCATTTTCTAGCACATCCTCCTCCCTTTGTCTACTAAGCTCATCTACTACACTTGCATCGACATTTAAACAATCTTCATCATCTGGATGCTCATTCTCCAAATTTCCTTCATCGGCCAAAATTTCCTCATTCACTTGAACATGAAAACCTGCATTGTTATCATCTTGGTATGACAGCTCCACGCCATTGGGTATTTCCTCATTGTCGTTTTCAGCCACACTCCACAAGTGCTTATGTGTAAATTTTTGAACAACCCTCTAGCTCTCACCATGCTTGGTGTCATTTAAGTAAAAGACCTTTGTTGCTTGTGTTGCTAGAATAAATGAATCATTCTTGAACCAGATAGTGCCATGGTTGATGCTTCTGAAAAATCCATCATCTTTCATTCTAACCTTCTTGCCATAAGTGTCAAACCAATCACATCGAAATAGAACCACCGTCCGACGGGCAGTGTACCTCAACTCAATTATTTCCTTCAAGCAACCATAAAAATCAATATACTCTTCGTTATGTGTACCCTCGACCATGACTCCACTATTCTGTGTTGTTCTATTTTTCTCACAGTCGATAGTGTGGTACCGAACACCATCAACAAGACATGCCGAAAATATTCGAACCCGTAGATCTAGTTCACATGACAATGAAAGTAGCTCATCGTTGATGTCTTCTTCCTCAGCGTAACGTAGTCTTGCAATCTGCACAAGCATATATGCAACACAATAAAACCCAATACAACTGATAATGCTCGAAATTGAAGAATGGATTTCAAACTTACATGTTTCTTAAACCAGGAGGAAAATTGCTTCTCAAGTGTTTTTTCAACATCTCGAATTCCTTCATTCTCCAACTCCTCCTTGTACATACTACGATTATGAACCACAGTTAATTCAAAATGTAAGACCTCATAATTAGTAGGTTGCATAAAAAAAATAAATTATCCATAATGACATACTTGATATATGGCTCAACCTCCGGACAATTATTTAGCACAAACCAAACCCTTTTCTCATAATCATGTTCAAGATATGTAATCTTCGGGGTTCCAAGTAGATGAACTCCATGACAGAAAACCGGTAGATCACCTATTGTCAAATTGACACGCTCTCTATTTCTACCCTCTCGATTGTATCGTGTGTCAACATCATCAAAATACCTCGAGCAAGCCATCAAACACTCTTTAGCGACATATGCTTCTGCAATGGATCCTTCTGGTCTTGCCATGTTTCTAACAAAATGTTTCAAAGTATACAACCTTCTTTCTACTTGGTACTGTAGGGATACGAGGTAGGCTACACTAGCGCAAATCAAAATTTTCTACCGCGTAAATCAGGAAAACTGCCGTATAAGGATCATGGGATTATCACTCGACGCACTAATGCGAAAGATGTAGATTCGCGTCGATGCAGCGAAGTCGATCAACGTAGCCGTACGTAGTCGATCACGTCGACGTCCAGCAGCTCCTCAGCAGCTCGTCCACGTGTAGCAAGATCGCCCTCGTGCCGCGGCTCGTCGTCAGCTCGTCGTGGCTCGTCGGTGGCTCGTCCAAGTGCTGCAGGCGCAACACCTCCAAGGTATCCACACGTGCAGGGAGGAAGCGTCACAAGCCGGACTGCTAGGTCCGCGAGTTGCAACAGGGCGAGGGCGTGGGAGGCGCGGTAGATGTGTTTCGCCAAAAGGTGTAAACCCTAGTGCGCCCCCACCCCTCTATTTATACAGGTTCCTAACTGGCCTCTGGGTCCAAGTCCCATTAGTACTTCTAAACCTAATCCAACTCGGATCACATCCGAATTGGGCTTCCAGCCCCTTAAGTGTGTGACCCTATGGGTTCGATACGTATAGACATGGCCTGAGTACTCCTACTCGGCCCAATAGTCGGTAGCGGCCTCTAGCAAGATGTGACAACTCCTATACGCACACGAAGATCATATCAGACGAACCATCACAACATTATATACATGTTATTCCCTTTGCCCCACGATATCTGGTCTAGCTTCGAGCCGACCGCTCTTTCTCGATCCTGTGATTCAGAATCCCTCTGTAGGTTAACTCTTAACCGTACATAGCACGGCCATGCATTTTTCGGATCCGATCACTCGAGGGGCCCAGAGATATCACTCTCAATTAGAGAGGGACAAATCCCATCTTGATTGACCATGTCTCATAGCATGCTTCTTGACAAACCCGAAAGCTACCCTGTTACGGCGTAGCGTTTGATAGCCCCTAAGTAAGTCGATCCACATCTTGAGTACATGTGACAATCTCAGGTCTAAGGACAAAGCGTATATGTTGTGTAAAGAGAGAACTACTTCTCGTGTTGGGTCGGTCCTAGCACATGTCTCCACATGTGCCCACATTATTAGTTTAACATCTCCATGTCCATAACTTGTGAAACATAGTCATCAACTAATACATGTGCTAGTCTAATATTCATGTGTGTCCTCACATGAACTCCGACTAGGGACAACTTTAGGATAACCATACAAGTAAAGAGTTTCACATACAATTCACATAATTGCAAATCAATTCAAGTAGCCTTTAATGGATATTTAAGGAACACACTATAAATCATGGATACAAATGGAATATCATCATCTCTATGATTGCCTCTAGGGCATACCTCCAACAGGTACATTCATCCATATTGTACCGGACCTCTTAGGATTGCTTCATCAGGTAAATGAACAGCCAAGTGTAGCATCACATCAAAGAAAGGAGGAGGAAATATTCTCTCCAGCTTGCACAAAATGATTGGGATTTCATCTTTCATTCTATGCAAAACATCTATCTTCAAAGTCTTAGCACATAATTTCTGAAAGAAGTTACCCAATTCACTAATTGCTTCATATATGTCCTTATGCAAGATTCCTCGAATAGCAGCGGGTAAAATCCTTTGTAGTAGTATATGGCAATGGTGAGTTTTCAATCCTTGGAGGTTACATCCATCAACAATGATACATGTTGCTACATATCCATCTAGGAATTTTACACTTCTAAAAAATTCACAAAAAGCAAGTTTTTGTGTTTTATTTAATACATAGGGGGCATGTGGAACACTATATGAATTTCCATCACGCTTCAAGTGCAAGTTTTTCCTTATGCCCATATCTTCCAAATCAAGCCTACCATTAATGGTATCCTTTGTCTTGCCAGCAATGCCGAGAAATGTACTAACAATGTACTCACATATGTTTTTCTCGATATGCATAACATCAAGATTATGACGCAACTTCAAACTCGACCAATATGGCAAATCCCACAACGATGACCTTAGCTTCCAACATTGACCATTTTCTCCCCTCTTCCTCTTTTTGTTCTGAGGATGCATCCCAAGTCTAACATCCATGACCCTCTCCAATTGCTTCTTCAACTCATCACTGCTAAAGTCTTCTGGCTTGTCATGTTCTTCATCCTTTCCGTCAAACCATTTCTTTTTCCTCCATGGATGGTCCCTTGGAAGGAAGCGCCGATGGCCAATATAGCATATCTTATTCCTTATTCTTCTAGAGCAAGGATCTTTGTCACAACGGACACAAACATAATAGCCTCTTGTGACTCGACCTGACAATGTGCTCAAAGCTGGATAATCAAGAATGCACCATATAACTGCAGCATGTAGATCAAAAGATTTGTTAGTCAATGCATCCAAAGTAGGGACAACTTTCCAAAGATCTAGCAACTCTTCAATGTGTGGCTCCAAAAATACATCGAAGTCCTTTCCAGGGCATAATGGACCAGGGATGAGTAAGCCCATGATGAAGTTCAATTGCTCCATACATTCCCATGGCGGAAAGTTCTAAGGGATAAGAAATACAGGCCACATATTGTACGAGTTCATTTTGCCAAATGGATTAAAACCATCTGTAGCAAGGCCAAGTCTAATGTTTCTTGCATCTTGGGAAAACCAAGCATATTTAGTATCAAATGCTTTCCATGCCTCACCGTCAGTTGGGTGGCTGAGCTCATTCTCCACTGCATTTCTTTTCAACTTATGCCATTGTGCCAATTCAGATATTTCTTTGGAAGCAAACATCCTTTTCATCCTTGGAATCAATGGAAAATGACGCAATACTTTCTCAGGATTTTTTTTTCCATCCATCTTTATCTTTCCATCTTGATGGGCTACATACTGGGCACACATCGTGTGCTGCATAATTCTTCTGAAACAATACACAATTATTCGGGCACACGTGGATTGTATTATATCCAAGTCCCAAAGCACGAATAAGTTTCTTTGCTTCCTCGTAAGATGTAGGAATAGAGCAACTTCACAAATGCAGTAAATGCAATATTACTGATTTGATAAAATGACTTGATATGAAGTAATTTCACCACAAAAGAAAATCTTGAATAAGCTGCACCAGGGTAAAGTTCTTGCTTCATCTCTTCTAATAGTATAGCAAACATTTATTTTTTCCTTCGACCTTCTTCTTCAGATGTGAACAACTCCCGTACCATATCAGGAATTCTATCATTAGGGTTGGCTTCTTCAACCTCATTCAAATTAACATCCGCGGTGAAATCAATCTGTTCATCCTGATGGCCAGTATTTTCAATCATTGTGTCCTCCATTGGTTCTCCATGATAGATCCACCTAGTGTACGTGCTAGCCATTCCATAAATATATAAGTGATCCTCCACCTGTCCTTTATGTCCAGAAATTAATCCGATTCAAACACCTACGGCATGGACAAAGTATCTGTTGATCCGCACCAAAGTTTTCTGAAACAAGCTTCATGAACTCACTGACCCCGTCCAGATGTGGCTTGCCAAATAGCCTACTATTGATCCAACTTCTGTCCATCTGCAGAACATTTAAATAACTTAGAAACTAAGCATGAAGTATATATACATTAGCAAGCTGCAGCTCTAAAATCATGTGTGAATATAAATATTATTCTGATTGAGCACATGGTAAATTTTCTTAGCACATGGTATGCTGAATTTATTGAGAAGCTGACATGATTATTATCTTGAATGAATATGAATACTATTCTTATTGATTGCATACGATAAAATCAAAATCAGAATTCGATACTCACCGTGACTCCCGTGAGCTGTGTGCAGTAGGGGCGGGGCTGCAAGGGCGCTGGGACCTGAGCAGCAGTGTAGACGCTCGGGGCACTGAGCACTGGCTGGCGGCCGCGCACTTGGCAGCGCCCACTGCCCAGCTGCCAAGCAGGGTTGGGGCAGACGGCCGCGGGTGGATCTGCCGAAGTGCCGCTGCGCCCGGTTCCCAATCAGAAGCACAGAGAAGATGTGGAGAAGGAGGAGCTCGCCTCAGAGGAGGAGCACATAGGCGGAGTTGAGGGGCGACAGGAGCATTCGTCGGGCGGCCAGGAGGCGTTCAATCGGGAGCAGCCACCGGCGCATGTGCGAAGACTCACAGACTCGGCATCGAACAACGGGATAGCCATTCTTCATTGACACTTCTCTAGTCTAGTGGCTAAGGCTGCTGATTCGTGTGTGAGAGGTCCAAAGTTCGAATCTCCGTTGCGGAGTTTTGTTTTGCATTTTGCGAATAAGAGTGCCGAGGCCAGCTGGGCTGCCCAGTGCCCACGCCGTGCGGACAACGTGGAGCGCTCCATTGCAGAGGCCTGCTCGGCTGCCATCGCGTGGACGCGAGCCCGTCTGGTCGGCCTGGGCTACCCTCATATGGCAGAGAATACATCTACAGAATTTTTTATATTTTTATATATTTTTTTTCGATTTTGCAGAAATATATAGGTGGATGGAAAAATTGCAGATTTAGGTTATTGCTGCCGGCCCAGGTGGCGGAAGGGCCTTACCGCCGACCCTGGACTGGCGGTAAGGACCCGGCCCCCTGCTCCGCCACGGTACGGCGCGGTCAGGGTCCTTACCGCCGCCCCCTATTTAACAACCCTCTCCCCCCCTCCCAGCCAGGCCTTCAGGCCACCCACCTCTCCTCATTCAAACGTTTTTGAGGGGAGAAACAAAGAGGGAGAGAAGGAAGGGAAGGAGGAAAGAAAGAGAGGAAAGAAGGGGAAGAAATCTCCTAGGATTCAGGTAAGTTTTTCAATGTCGTAGTATAGTAAATTTAAAAATACATTGTGCTTTTAGATGCTAAAAATCTAGCTTATTATGTATAGTAGATTCGGTATTTATTTTGTAGTTTAGTATTTAGATCTACAAATATGTTGTGTGCTTTTAGATATTAAAAATGTAGCTTAGTTAGTATAGAATTACATTCGGTTTTTAGTTCATAGTTTAGTATTTACATCTAGAAGTATTTACTAGTATAGTTTCATGAATTTTTAATATTTTTTATTATACAACCGTAGGATGCCAAGGCGTGGAAAAGCTGGTAAAGCAAGGTAATCTCAGTGCTCGTTATTCAACCGTACTAACTGGTAGTCGTATGATTTAATCTTAGTTGCTTCCGGTTCTTACAACGAAAATGGTAAAGGTGGAGTGGTGTTCCGTTGACCAAAAATGCCTTCGACCGTTTGCCTCTGCCTAGTGGTGTTCCAGTGCCCATGTGTTTTTGCGACGATCCTTGCAAGGTAGCTAAGTCCGATGACGAAGACACGTATAGGCAGAGGTATTGGATGTGTTCCAACTTTGCGTTTGAGCCTACACTTCGTCAACGCCGCATTAACAAGATGGTGAGGAATTGATGTTGTGCAATAACTATTTTGTGCCATATGACATCTTGCATGCTTTTTTTGTTTTGTAATAAATACATTTTTTGCAGACCCCTCCACCGCTCTGTGATTTTGAGCAGTGGATTGACACTGAGATCAAGCCTGAGGACAAGGAGCACATGCAGTACATGTTGCAGTGGGCGGCAGAGAGCAAGGAGAGGATGGAGAAGAGGCTCAGAGAGGAGGCTGCAGAGAAAGAGCACAAGGAAGAGGAGGAAAGGAGGCGGCTTGCTGCGGAGAGGGAGGAGAGGGAGAGAAAGCTTGAGCGTGCACGCCGAGCCAAAGCAGCGATGGAGGATAACCCCGATGCCCTGAGGAAGGGAAAGTGGCCTCGTTGTACTCAGTAGGCTCTGTTATTCACTACTACTCCGTTGTGTGCGGTTGTGTCCATGTTTTATTCATGGATAATGTTGTGTACTGTTGGACCTTTCATTGTGTTGTGCTTAGGTCATGTACTCCATTATTTGCCGCACGATTTTCATTCGTAGTTATCAATTATTTCAATTGTGTGCTTCTAATTCTTAATTGGGAAATGTTTAGACTTGTATAGTAAACGCACGCGAACAATGAAAGGCATTTAACTTATTATGTAGATAGAGCAGTCCTCGCACATAAAGATAATCATACACATTGTAATCGTACAATGAAGTCACCCTACGCACTAAATGCGTCCTCGCTTGAAACGAGGCTCGCGGGCACCACGACCATGCCTTGCTGCCCGCTGCGCTGCTCTGGTCTGCTGCCGGTCATACGTACAGGGCTCTGGCATGTGAACGTCGCGAGTCGGACGTCCTCTCGCTCCCTCCACAGGAGGTGTTGCGAGGTACTACGACGACACGCCCTGTATGGGACCCTGTGGTGTCCCGAGGAACTAGGTCGCACCCTGTGTAGGACCCAGGGCATTTGCCAGCTTGGAGGGACCGAGCAGGTCGAGGTCCACTCTGAAAAGGTCATCGATCCAAGCACTGCTACTGGACCTCGCTGCCTCATCGTGCGAGTCCTTCGAATGCCATCTCTGGTCTACGTAGCCTGTTACAATCACAAAAGGAAACGGTTTTGTTAGTTTCGTTGCGTTCTTAAAATGGAGTTACAATATGTACACATCATGCACATGTTGGTCCTAGCTCCGGTGCAGCTGAAGAAGGACAAGAGGACCATGCGTATTGCATCTGCAGAACGGTGGATGGACCTGCTGTGGCGTGCCAAGACGGTGGCGGTGGTGGTGGTGGTACGACGTAGGAGGTGCCGGCTGCTACCGGACGAATGGGCCGGTGAGAGGACGTACTAGCCTGCTGAGTAGGAGCTGGAATAGATGCACGGGGGTACGAAGGTCGTGGTGGACGGACGACGTCCCCGTGCCTGCCACGGTAGGTAACGCCACTGAGGAATCTCCTGCAGTCGTCTCTGACCCTCGTAAGCAGCGATCGTTGCTGAACCAAATTCATCATAAGGAAGTTATCGATGTCGTACGTCAGCTGCCTATCCAAATCCACTATAAGGTCGATCTGTTGGGGAGTGAAAAAATTTCAAGTTAGTCACACCAAATGATGCAAGTTTAGTAACAAAAAAATTCAAGCAGCCTACCGCGCGGTCGTAGTTGACGTCTCTCGCGTGAGGGTACGTCTGGGTGACTGGAGCGGTCTCCGTCGGTGGCTCCGCCGGAACGTGCTGGACCTGCGTCCTAGTCCTTGGTAAGAACCAGCTAAGGTACACCGCGAAAGCATCGGCGTCGTGTGGCCGGGCCTCCTGGACCACCTCGTCTAGCGTGGTCGCCCACAGGGCGACCCAGTGAACCATCCTCGTAGCCCATAGGACTCCAGGCCCACCACCACCACCACCCTAATGGGTAGCCCTAATGGAACCATCGTTACACGAGTTACATAAACAAAATATTGTTAATGCAAGGAGAATGAAAATGCTGGATTGTACCTGTGAACGGAACTCGAAACCGGTGACGTTGCCGGAAGCGGGAAGTCCTAGTACAGGCCGAACTGCCTCATGACACGGTGAACCGCATAGTCCTCGACGTGGATGTCGAAGACTAGCGGCCTCCTCATCATCCAGTACGCCATGTCCCGATGGCATAGCGAAGAAAGGCCATGCAGGGCATGAGCCTCCACCTCCTCGAAGCTGTAGGGTCTCCACCTCACGTCAGTGTCGACCAGAGCGTCGAACATACCGACGAAGTCCGGGTAATACTTCTTTGTCTTTAGCCCCGTCCAAACTGCCTGCAAGAAATGTAATCACAATATCTCATTTAGGACCTTCGAAATTCAAAATTGTAATAAGAATAAAAAAATAGTAGAGGAAGAACCGTACCCTCCTCAGGCACTACAACGACCCCATCGTGGGTCTGTCGACGTCGTCCTCGTCAAAACTGAATAGGTAGGGGGACATGTCCACACGAGGTCGCCCTATCGGGAACCGCTCGTAGGCCCAAAGCTGAAGCAGCAGCGGGCAGCCAAGGAAGATAGGCTCCGTCGAAGTCACCTTCACGCAGCCCGTGCAAAGACCCCTGTACGTGGCCGCCAGCACAGCTGAACCCTAGCTGTACTGTGGAACCTCGTCGAGCGGGGCCTCCGCAATGGCCCTCGCGTAAGGAAGAAGAAGCTTAGGCACCGAGTTCCCCTACGACGTGCAGAAGAGGGTCCAGCCGAAGAGCCACAGTAGGTACACCTCCAAGTGACGCGCTACTGTAGCGTTGTCTGCGTCCTCTCTCATGTACTCAGCCTGCAAAACAATTTCGTACTTGTGTCAACAATAAAAAAAATGGCCAAAAAATATTTGTAGTTGCTGGTAATTAGAAACTCACACTGAACTGCTGGAGCCAAGCCTTCGTCGGGCCGTGGGAGCTGCTGAAAGTGGTGTATTGTGGGGCACCGTCTATGCAGGCAACGTTCGCGAAGCGACCCAGCAGCTCCTCGTGCCAGGAGGGGGGACGTCCATCGTGGCTACGGTGGCCCCTGCACAAGGAAGGCCCAGTAGCATCGAGACGTCCTCTAGTGTGGGGGTCAACTCACCGACCGGGAGGTGGAAGGTGTGCGTCTCCGGCCGCCACCGGTCTAGCAAAGCTACTAGCAGGGACATGTCGAACTGCAATCGTGTGGGTCTCTCGCGGCCACGTCACGCTGAACGGTCGACCATGTCGCCCTCCACAAGCCTAGCCACAGGAAGAAGGCCCGCCGCACGCAACCTGTACCACGGAATAAATGAATTAGTTTACACAAATTAATCGTTCAACTTAACACACAAGTATTACTAATTATTTCTACCTCGGGATCCAACGTTGGTCGATTGGCATGGTGGCATGCGGAATACGAGCCCGAAACGTGCCTAGGTTGGTACCAACTACAGCCCAGTGGAATGACCTGTGCTGGCCATCCACGGTAGGGTCGAGCAACTCAGGGGTCTGGACCCCCTGTGGATTTGGGTGCGACGCCATACCTGCAACACAAGTATGGAAAGAAATAAGCACTGAACACCTAAAGAAAATATAACATTACATTACCTTACATTGCAAATAAACATCATAACTCTATGGCACATATGAGTCAATACAAATAGAAGGGTCCACAATAAATATTACAATACTTGATGTCCTTGTCCACACCATCAAATAAACATTATATTATACTACCTAAGGACGACAACTGAAGTTACAATAACACAACTCAAGGTAGATAGTACATTACATTACTAGTTATTAGATGCAAATTGGGTTCTAGCACTTGCATACATCGTTGCCGGACAGTTCTTGTAGGTGTGACCAACTTCATGGCACTTGGAGCATAGACGGACATCAGGACCAGCTTCAGATTGATCCATGTCATTACGGATACGCCTGTTCCCACGTCGCCCCACTCCTTGGAACATTTCTGGATCAGGATCAGGAATGTAGCGGGCGGCATTACCTGGATTATTGACAAAGTCTCCTAGCAAACGATATCCATAAACCTCGTTCATCCAAGTTTGCCATATGGTTTCTTTGAGGAAATAGTGCGGCACGAAACGACGGGGTTGGAGGCCCCCCGCCTCGAAGCATGCAACAATGATATGGGTGCAAGGCCTGTGCAGCAACCTTAGCTTGTGGCAAGAGCAAACACAACCTTCATTGCTGATGATGCACTCATGTGTGTGTCTCTCACGCCTCCTGCCCATTCGAACTTTGTCCCTGCAAACAACTTCGAACCGGCGTTCCACGGCTCCCACTTCTTTCACACGATGCAAATGAGCTTTCTTAATTGCTTCCTCCATGTACTCTGTCATCTTGTACCCAAATATTACATGGTTGTCGCGCATTGAGTTATCAGCCAATTGGTACCTTTCCCTGAAATACTTCATGGTGTGGTAAAGGTAAAATTCGACAATACCAACAAGGGGCAGGCCCCGAACACCGCGTAGGACCCAGTTGTAAACCTCAGCTAGGTTTGTCGTCAATATACCCCATCGTGCACCTCCTTCATCAAAGAGTAATGCCCACTTTTCCTTCGGTTCATTCTCAATCCACTGTGAGAAGGTCTTGATGGATCTTTCCCATCTTCGCCTGACGTTTGGACCGTCGAGCCCGACGTCCTCCAGAGACACAGGTTGGTCAGCCTCACTATTGACCGCCCTCTTCGCTAGTTCCTCGCATTGCTTTTTTGTGAGGTCCTCAAGTTTCTTCCACGGTAGGTTGAACTTCCTCTCCTGATTCTTGTTGCACAGGTGCTTGAATAATTTTGTAAGGGTCTTGTTCTTGAATTGGCTATGAAATTTTGCACCCATATGCCTCATGCACCACCGACTCTTCAAGTCCGGCCATATCGGCGCCCTGAAACGGTCTTGACTTCCATTCTGTAGGTCCTCGATTGCTTGTATAATGCCTTTATGCTGATCATGAATGAGACAGACCCCCTCGACATCCAACACAATCATGTTCTTCACCCTCTCAAGGAACCAGTACCAGCTATCTCCAGACTCCTCCACAAAAGTGATCGCAAGCGGCAACATCTGATTGTTGCCATCCGTTCCGATAGTTGTTAATATTGTCCCTTTGTACCTTCCAGTCAGAAATGTGCCATCAATACAAATGACTGGTCGACAACGCCGGAAAGCCTGAATGCAAGGACCCAATGCAAGGAATGACCGCTGAAGGACCTGTTTGCCTGGAAACTGAAGAATTGGATATAATTTCAAGTTGTAGAAGCTTCCAGGATTTCTCTGGCAAATGGTGTGCAACAAGGCAAGGAGGTTGTCGTAGGATGCTTCGAACGTACCCCACTTCATCTCAAGCGCCTTCTGCTTAGCACGGTAAGCTTTGTTGTAGCTAATTTTGTACTTGAACTTCTCCTCTGTGACACAGATAATGGACTTGGGCTCGAAGCTTGGATTCTCCACTATCTGAGGGTACATGTATTGAGCAACAAATTCAACAGTGAGGTTGCGGTGTGTCCCTTCCAATTCTGCCAGCAAGCATTGGTGCCCAACCACTTTAGTCACCTCCCAGTAATCCTTCCATTTGCCCTTGTATGCATGCACCCTTAATGGGCAATCATTTCGCACACAATGGACATCATACACCTTCGGGCTACTCTTTTCTACCCTGAACTGACGCCGCAAACACAAAGTGGACCACCTCTTAATAGCCACCTTCACTTCATCCCCACTTTGGTACACAGCCCCCACGCATACCTCATTCTCCCAGTACTCCCGAGGAATATTTTCCCCCACATTTGCTTGTAGGGCAGAATGGTCGTAATTTGACAAATTTCGTGGTACAGGATAATCATCTTCCTCATCCGACGAGTCCTCCTCCATGGCACCATTGGCCTCCCCTCCTTCCATCTCCATCTGCTCTACTAACTCAGGAAATTCTTCCCCCTCATCAGCCTCTGCATTTGGTTCCTGAGGTGCTACATCATGTTCTGCATCTCCACCTTCTTGTTCTTCGTCATCAATTCCTTTGTGTCCACCCGCAGTACTCTGCACATCTTCTTCCGCTTCAACTTCATCTCCTCCGACTTGATCTTCAATATGAGTGCTAGGTCCACCCTTCATGGAAAATTGGACATACTATATGATTGGTAAACCTCTTCTCGTAAAACCATCTATGTAAGCTCGATACCTCGGAGTTCCTTCAAGTGGAACCAACTCCCAAAAGTTTATGTCCGACCATCTTTGCACTACAAACCTCGCTGACACATCCGCTTGATCTCTGTCAACACCTAAGTCCCTACAGAGCCACTTGCATATCCCCCCAAGTTCTCTCTCTTGCTCTTGGAACACACTTGGTAAAATAGGGAAATCCACTCAAATCTACCCCTTCTGGACCATATCTAATCTCCCCTGACCCATAGTACACTTGAATATTGACACTATCCGACATGCCTGGCAACATACATGAAACGGGCAGTCCAAATTATTCTCAGCACTATACATAAATTAACTACAATAATGACCTCAATTGAATAAACAAATAACTATGTAAAACTAAATCGAGCTTGCTTACTAACTTTATCATAGACATGCACCACAACAAATAAATCTAATAATGTTACCGAAAAATTATATTGTAATACCTAACCAAAAGTTATAATTTACTCACTACATTTATCGCAGTGATTTACCGGAACAAATAAATTTAATATTGTTATCGAAAAACTCTATTCAAATACCTAAAAAATATATAATTTAATAACTCATTTATTCTAGCCATCTACCATAACAACTAAATCTAATAGTACTGACTCTATTTTATTGTATATGCTAAATCAGATATACTAACCTAGCTACCTTTTCCTATCTAAAAACAGCTAAAAGTTTCAAAGTCTAAATCTACGTCTACTATTACTTCTAAGTCTAGATGTACTAATATTTCTAAATCTCAGATCCACTAATATTTCTAAATCTAAATCTAGATCTAAACTAAACTAAACTACGAGATTACAAAAAAATTTACCTGCGAAAGACGGAAGAAATTTCTTCCCTCTTCCACCTCCTCCTCCTTTCTTTCTTTTTTTTTTCTTCCCTCCTCCTCTCCTCTCTCTTTTTTTTCCTTCCTTCCTTTCCTCTTTCTCTTCTGTCTCCCTTCTCTGGCTTCTGCGGGCACGCACTGGTGCGAGGAGAGGGGAAGGGCGCGGGCGTGTTATAAAGGGGCGACTGTCGCCGGCCCAGGCGGCGGAAGGGCCTTACCGCCACGGCCTTACCGCCACCCCAGGCAGCGGTAACGCCTCGACTCATGTGCCCGCAGTTACGTCGGTTGCTGAACGTTGGCGGGGGCCTTACCGCCACCTGGGCCAGCGGCAATAGCCCAATTCTGCAATTTTTCCATCCGACTATATATTTCTGCAAAATCAAAAAAAATATATAAAAATAAAAGTGATCCTACATCTATATATCCAGTAACTTGCAAATGTTTGTAGTCACATGTTGATGTCCTAGTGGTTAAGACTCATGGATGTTAATAATAGGATCTCAAGTTCAAATCTTGCCATTGTCTTAATTTTTTTTATTTTCTGAATCTTTAACCTCTACCTTAGGAAAAGTATTATACCTTTTTCATATCATATGACGTGAGACGAAGATGATTTTGTGTTTTTTATTTTCCGAAAATAGCATTACATATAGAGCCCATTAAAATACAACTGACAATGGGACCAAATATCTCATTTATTATATGTAAATAAAAAGTTATAACAAACTAATATTGTCAATAATTTATGACGACCCCAACTGACAATGGGACCAAATATCTCATTTATTATATGTAAATAAAAAGTTATAACAAACTAATATTGTCAATAATTTATGACGACCCCAAGGTAGCATGTTATGACGGAACATAAATCATCATAAACAAACTACTTCTTTAGGTTACGATGATTTTTATTATGTCTTAACGATGAACACATTATTTTCGTCAAAAAAGTCATTCTCCTCCTGAAAGTCGTCTTAAAACAGAATGACTTGTTGACGAATTGACACATCATCACAAAAAATTTGTCATAAACCTTTGTATTTCTTGTAGTACTATGAGTTAAATCCATACGAATTCAAACAAAAAAAAATAACCACTTCCAACCCACCCCAATCCGCATTTGCCATATACCCAATCCACCCCAACCTATTAGGTACTAAAACACATTTTAACCCATTCAAATACACCCCGCGTCAACCCGCCCCATAAAACTCATTTCAACCCCCCTATTAGCAGGCCTAACAGAGCCCCATGCGGGACATGGGTTTGGTGTCCAGGATGCCGTCAGGTAACCCGGCCTCGTTGCCATGCGCGTGAGGGAAGGCAGCGGCGTACCAGATGGAGCTAAGGATGACGTTGGACACAGGGTTCATGGCCCGTAGCAATGTCCAGCGACGAGGAGGGTACGGAGGAGGAGGCCGGTTGGAGCGCCGTGGGGTATGATGGTGAGCGCCCTGATGTAGAAGCCATGGATGGCGTCGAGCAGGCGTAGCTTCAGGGAGGTAATGTGCTCGCAGGGGGAGGCGTCGTAGTCCACTGCCATCCACTAATAGAGAACTGACTTCCATCCAAGAGCTTTTATCCCGGTTGACTTTAGACCTGGGACTAAAGTGTCTTTAGTCCCGTGTCAAAAATCCACTACCGATGGGGGACCTTTAGTTCCGGTTGGTAATATCAACCGAGACTAAATAGCCCCCTTTCGGGGTTGTTGGTTACCTGGACTAAAGTCTAGTTCCTATCACATCGAATGTTTAGATACTAATTAGGAGTATTAAATATAGGTTAATTACAAAACCAACTGTGACATCGAATATTTAGATACTAATTAGGAGTATTAAATATAGGTTAATTACAAAAACAATTGCATAAATGAAGGCTAATTCGCAAGACGAATCTATTAAGCCTAATTAGTCCATGATTTGATCGTGTGATGCTACAGTAAGTATGTGCTTTAGGTTTAGAGGTTTTGAGGGTTCGATGAGATCTTGTCGAAGCCATAACTCTCTCATCTGCATTTCGATCGTCTCGACGAGATATACGCAATGGTGAAGTCCAATCTGTATTTTGAGCACTTTGATCTGACCGGTCAGATCGGTTGGATGACCGGTCTGGACTGCCTGATCGGCTACAGGACCAATAACTGGTCAGGCCACTTTAGTAGGCTGATCAAACCGGTTGGCTTCGTCATATCAGCCATATCGAGTAACTTTGGTGTTGTTCTAGGTGCTTATTTGTCCCTTTTTAGCAAAATCACGTCCAAAGTATCTGAAATGACCTTTTTATCCTGCACAATTCATATTCAAGCCAAACTTACAAAATACCAAGAGTTAGTACCAAGCCATTCTAATCTTAGCCTCACATATCTCGAGCCGTGCCACTTTTGGGCTCTAACAGACAACCCTAGACCGCTAGTTAGAGAAACGGGTGGTATCCAGTTAAACAAAATCTTGATAGTCAAGAGAGATCATACTCTCTTGTAATGTTCATATTTTAATCTCAACAAAATATTCTAACATTTTGAATTAGACAAATATGCTGGCTTCAGTATTTGATACACAGGAATATGGCTACTCTACTCTACAATACAGAGCAACTGTGACACGTGCCAAATATTTGATACACAGGAATATGGCTACTCTACTCTACAATACAGAGCAACTGTGACACGGGCCTAGTACAGCTCATCTGTTTGATATTATCTTACGCTAGAGGTAACGAAGCATCAAGTTTTTATTAAGGGTAAACAAATATGTTGGCTTTAATATTTGATACACAGGAATATGACTACTTTACAATACAGAGCAACTGTTGACACATACCAAGTACAGCTCACCTATTTGATAATATCTTACGCTAGAGGTACCAAAGCATCAAGTTATTATTAAGAGTAAACACTAAAAGCTGCAACTGCAAACATAGATAAGAAAACTGGAAACATATTTGCACACCTGGCTAACTTCACCATCACAGGAAATAATATCTTTTCCATGGATTTCCATAAATCGTTCAAACGATCAAAAATTATATCCCTTGGCAAGAATACGGGTCTTTTCATATTCCAGAAAATGTTCATGCCAACAAAGTTCCCATCAAATTCAAAAAGTGCGCCCCCCGGCATAACCTAGAGCAAAAACTCGTGTGGCAGGCAACAAGGATTACACTGGAACAGAATAAAATGACCAGGTAATAAGAGTTACTCCCACCTTTACGTTTACTAGTTACTGTTGACTGTCTTCTGCTGCGGTGATGAAGTCCCACCTTTACGTTTACTAGTTACTTCCACCTTTACGTTTACTAGTTACTCCCACCTTGAGCTCTCTACTTCATGCCTTCCTTCCCCACGCTGGCGGCTTCTGCTGCGGTGATGAAGTCTGCAATCGGCTCCTCCAAGATTTGTCTTCCTCCTCCGCTCCATCCTCAGATGACCTATGCTCCCGCTGCATAATATTTTTTGTTGTAATGTGTTTACACTGTAATGTGTTCCTCCAAGATTTCCTATACTATTCAAATCTGGAGATATTGTTACAAATCTTGCGAGGAAGATGGATTACACTGTAATGTGTTTTTGTTGTTAGTTTTGGACCAATACTGTGCCAAATGCTAGGCTTCAACGGGGAAGGGACCATTTTTTACATACTATACTTGTATATTCAGTACCAATCCTCCTCTCTGGTATTGATTTTTAGCCATCTTTGAATAAAGTAACTCAATTTTCGATCCAGAAACACAATAGAGAAGAAAAATCTTCCTATGCTATATACAGTTTAAGATGTTGGGCTTGTATGTGCTAATTGTTTTTGCTTGCATAAAAAAAGATATTGCAATTCTACAGAAGATAGTGCTGTAGCGTTTCTGGGATACCTCCTTTTTATTCCCTCCTAAATGTAGTGCTACCCATATAGCATTTATATCTTTATTGTTGCAATTCTACACTAGAAAGTACAGTAGCAGAAGAAAAGAAAATATGCTATAGATGGTACCGCATTCGTCCTGCCAGCTGATTTTATGATTGTCCCACCATTGCTCTGACTTTATTTTCTGGAACATGAAACTATCTGAAGATAATTTCATAAATTTGACCCCAACTTTCTTTTGCAATGAAAATTTGACTCCAACTTGTGTTAAGTTTCTTTTTGGCGCTTTTCTTCCTATGTTCTAATAGTTGTATTGTTGAAAAACTTGCAGGTTGTGTTGTCTGAGACAAGGTCACAGCAGGCAGCTTCAATGACCGAGTTTAACTGCCATAGCTGGTGTGAAACTGCCCTTTGCAGAATACAACGGATTTGACAGATTTAGTTAGCTCTGGCAGAAACAAAAATGGAGAAGATAACTCTTTTATCCATGAGAAAGAGATGAAAGGCTTGGCTTTCAGAGCTGAGAGGTTTGTTACATCTTTAACGACCAACTTTCTTTTTATCCCTTGTCTCTCCTTTGGTAATAAATCTGTTCGTGAACTTTTTTTCTCGAACACGCAGAGAACTGCAAGTTGTTATATAAAGAAGAAAAAAGGGTTAGGAACCTTACAAACTCAGACACCAACACCCACACACACTCAGGAACTAGGCCACAGACTTGCCAAGTGCTCCGGTGGGACTTCTAGGCATTGTTATTTAGTCACTCATTTTCATTGTTTTTTGTAACCTCAAGGAATACTTCTTGAACTAGTCTGAAGGCGGAATTTTTCCAGTAGTAAACGAGACGCCCGTGCTAACTTCGTCAATTTCAAGGATTTACCAGCTCAATCTTTAATTTTAAAGGTGCTTATAAGGGTAGGGTTATGTGCGTATTCATAGAGGTAAGTGTGCGTGCGTGTATGTGAGTATCTGTGTTGTGTGATTCGAAGAAAAAAAAAAGATGACAGTGGGTTATTGGACATTCCAGCGCGGCCGTTCAACTTGGACATGAGCAGTGAGCTTAGCCGCTTATCACAAGAGGATCAGAGTGTTGGAGTGGAGAGCATGGGCGAGCGTGTAGTGTTGTAACTTGCTTTGAGACTTTGCTTGCTTAAGGCAAGGGATTACATTAAGGTTTGTTTGGTTTGAACCCTGAGATGAAATTGCTTGGCCGAAGTGCTGCACCTTGTTTGGTTGTGGGGTCTTGAGCACCGATGCTGCTGCTTGTGCCAGGATGGAGATTAGCGCCAGTCGTCTGGCTCCGGCACTCGTTTTTGAGCAGATTAGCCTGGCATTAAGGGAGGTCATCAACGCACACTACCACGTCATGTGCCCTTCTCATTCTTTTCTGTTTTTTTTTAAAAGAAAAGGTACGACGTCACGACTAGTTTGTTCTCAGGCAAAGCCAATTGCTTTCTTTTTCTCTCTATAAATTGATGAGCACAAGAAGAATATTTAGCAAATATATTTTTATAAAAGAAATTCTAATATCTCTTTAAAAAACTAAATAACGAATATAGAAATACTAAATAACGAATATAGGGAGGAATTGATTGATATATAAGCATAATCTCTAACTAAGATGCAATATAATATCATTAGTGTTCTCAGGCATAAGACTCCAACAAACACATCTTCAAACTTGCCTAGCCTGTCAAAGACCATCAACTTTACAAGCAACTAACATGCAGCACTTTTTCACAAGGTAAATACTTGCCTCCAACCAAACAGGCCTAACAGTAGACCCCTAGCTGGCCTGGCCAAGCTCCCACGCACCTGGCTGGGCTGGCCTGGCTCGCCCACTGCACCTGCACCTTTATTATTATTGTTATTTTTTGTTCCTCACCCGATCTTGCAACTGGATGAAAATCTCGTGTGATTCTTTGCTACTTATGCCTCACTTTTCCTTCTATAATTTGCACTGCAGGGATTGGATACATGTTATTGCCTTAAAGTTCATCATGATGACCTGGTGGTTTATGTACCCCTCAGATCAGAATTTGTGCATCAGATGCTTTGCTATGCTTACACCATGGATCAACTAGTAAATTCTAGCTTGGTGTACTTATTACTAATCATTATTTTGCCTCCCAAGATGATTTAATACGTTTGAATTGAGATTTAACAACATTGAGGAGTGATGGAGGTATTCTCACATCAAATAGGAGGTGTGTGCGCATAACCAACAGTCTCTTGCATGAGATTCTCAAACTAGATGCAGGCAACCAAACAACTTCTCTTCCTAGCCAGGCTACCAACCAAACAACTTCTCTTCCTAGCCAGGCTACCGCATGCAGATTATCTTAGCAACAGACATCTGTTCAAATATTCTATTAAGATAATACATGAAATTGCAATCCAATCCAGATAAAACGAGCTTATGGCATGCAGATAGTGTTGCTGTTGTTGCCTAGGGATGCACGTTAATCTTCAACTTCATCTTCATCCGTATCACCTTGGATCAGGCAGGCGATACCCAGCTGCCATTCAATGATATATTTCCTCACGTCATATCAGGTCAGCAATTTTCTAAACAAGATATGTTTATTACATAATAATAGTAAGATCGATGAGATGTATCAACATACATGATTTGTGGTTCGATGTCATATCCCACACGGGCCTTATGACCACCAATCGTCGCCCTGTCAAACACGCAGAATATCGAGATTTAATAGGATATTATGTTGATTTTACCGCCAACTAGATTATTGATCAAATGTCCAAACAAATCTTGCAGTCATGCAAAACTAAACCTGTATACCAGCACTATCATAACAACTTGAATACCAAAAGAGAAATCCACACTTACTTATTTGTCTTCAAATCATCCAACATTCCTTCCAAAATTTCCCAGATTTCAGAAAAAGACAGGTACGGGGTTCCTGTTTCTATATCATAGTAATTGATGCCCACAAATTTTCCATCCAAATCAACAAGGGGGCCTCCAATCACAGCCTAACCAGGTAATATGGAGAGGTCAGTTGTGACGCCAAGTATGTAAGGCTAAGTACATCATAATCTGGTAAAAGTAGGCAATTAAAAAAGAAAAGGCAAGGGCGCTACCTTAGTGGTTTTACACGTAGTGTACCCAAGATCATAATTCGCATCGTCTGGCACTTTGTGGGTTGGTATGAATTTCCCACTTGCAGCCATTAATAAACCTGATTCAAAGCAACGGCCCACAGCTACCACCGTTTGATTATATCGTACCACCTCAGGCATCGGCAGCTTCCCACGACCATCAACATTGTAATTCTTGACCCTGACTAGAGCAACATTGTATTGGAAATTATAATGCTCCAATTTCCCTGCAGTCCGTTTGTTGTTTGGAAGCAACACCTCAATCTGCAAACAATACAGTGAGACTTAAGCAGTGTCTTGGACGAACGAGAATCACAGTAAAATTAGGAGTACCAACCCTTAAGCTGCTCACGATCTCATTAGCGCCATCAGGATCCCTAACCAAGCTCGCTGAGGTTAGAATAATCGAACATCCATAAAAGTCAATGAAAATTCCCGTGCATGCAAAGAACTTTGATTTATCTGGACACCATAACTGCCATTAGCTAGTGATGACTCAACATAAATGTGAAATAGTAAATAGCGCATCACTGTGAAATCACCATGGAACGAAGCAAGTGCGACAACTCTGTCAGATATGTTAGAATAAATTTCTTTCTTGAATTCACCCCAGACACCAGTAGGATATTTGTCGCCAAAATGTTCTTCAAAAGTATCAACATTCATGCTACCTGGTGGACGAGACATCGTATAATAGTTAGTGGGACAGCAAGGCTGTAAAAATGCGCAGCACATGATAACTCAGCAAGCATTGACTCATGACCGTGCCCCTTGATGGACTGAGATAACCAAAAGTGTAAACCCAAACTGTACCTTGCTTATCCTGGTGCAACAAGGTTGATTAGCACTGGCATGTGTTAAATCGAAGTGCAGCATTTAACAATCACTTAAAGTTCTCTACATAACAACTTAACATTAAAATGTTATGGCAACTTGTGCAACAACTAATGCCATCTCTACTCTTCAAGGAGCTGGGATGGTCATGGTGTGCTCTATGCACACTCAATCCAGATCTTTCTGGATGGATTTATTAAGGATGCGCATGTAGCATTTTACAGCATAGTGTTGTACTATCTGCGTATGTGTATATGTAGGAGCCAATTGATATGATTATATGTATATAAATTTTTAGACCAGAGTAAAATTACTTTTCAAAATCAGAACCTGATGTATACTTATTCATGATCGCAACGCACAGGCATTGGCTGAATCGCTAGTGCACAAGTAATGTTAACGGATTAACTCTTAACACTATAATATAACTGTAGAAGACTAAACTAGCTATATAGAAGTACAAATGTAAAGGCTTAATTTGAACCACTAGAGGACCTTAGAAACAGTGATGAGTTGCACAATTAAATAACATTTACTGATCAATATTGGGTGGTTGTGTACTCACCTTCAGGATGCGAGCGAAGTTCCACACTTGTGCTTCTTTTTCTATGCTCGTAGATGAAACATTAATACGAGTATTAACCCAAAAGGGATCAGCATGAGTAGATAGTGTAATAATACAACTGAGCAAATGTTAAAACAATTTTTTTTCTCGAACAACGCAGGAGAGCTGCATGTCATTTCATTAAGAGAGAAAAAAACACAATACAAAGGGCCAAAAAAAACCCTCCAAACACCCCACCACACACACCCTTGAAAAACAAAGAAAGGTACAGACGCGACACGCACAAAAAAGAACGGCCAACGACTAGCCTGCCCCAAATTAAGGACCAAGACCAAGCAACCTGCAAAGGAGCTCCTGGAGAGCAGAAGCTCCAGCCATACACCAAAGGCTGGCAATCTTTTGCAAGACTACCTCCACTACTGGCCTCTCTCCCTCAAATGCACAATCATTTCTATGTTTCCATAATTCCCATGCAACTAGGATAATCAGAGAATTGAGACCACTCTTCTGCTCCTGGGGCACTCTTTTGACAGCCCTAGACCACCAGTTAGAGAAACGGGTGGTATCCAGTTAAACAAAATCTTGAGACCATACTCCCTTGTAATGTTCATATTTTAATCTCAACAAAATATTCTAACATTTTGAATCAGACAAATATGTTGGCTTCAATATTTGATACACAGGAATATGGCTACTCTACTCTACAATACAGAGCAACTGTGACGTGCCTAGTACAGCTCATCTGTTTGATATTATCTTACGCTAGAGGTAACAAAGCATCAAGTTTTTATTAAGGGTAACAAATATGTTGGCTTTAATATTTGATACACAGGAATATGGCTACTTTACAATACAGAGCAACTTTGACACATGCCAAGTACAGCTCACCTATTTGATAATATCTTACGCTAGAGGTACCAAAGCATCAAGTTATTATTAAGAGTAAACACTAAAAGCTGCAACTGCAAACATAGATAAGAAAACTGGAAATATATTGGCACACCTGGCTAACTTCACCATCTCAGGAAATAATATCTTTTCCATGGATGTCCATAAATCGTTCAAACGATCAAAAATTATATCCCTTGGCATGAATATGGGTCTTTTCATATTCCAGAAAATGTTCATGCCAACAAAGTTCCCATCAAATTCAAAAAGTGCGCCCCCCTGCATAACCTAGAGAAAAAAATCATGTGGCAGGCAACAAGGATTACACTGGAACAGAATAAAATGACCAGGTGATAAGAGTTACTCCCACCTTTACGTTTACTAGTTACTGTTGACTGTCTTCTGCAAGTTCTAAATGCTACTCCCTCCAGTCATTACTACTTGACATTAGGACACAAAAATAGACTCGAAAGTAGTTATATTTTAGTGCCGAGACGTCAAGTAATAACAAGGACTGGAAGGAATACTATTTTATTATCATTAATATGTTATACTTTAAAATGTATGATATCTTTGAAGTATGTTCCACTGCAAATTCAACCACTATGAAAACCATTCAACTTAACTGCACAAGGGTACATTTTGAAAGGAATAAGGCCAACCTTTTGCATTACAGTCAACAGCGACTAATAAAGGTAAACAGAGAGAGTAAATTAACATTTTCTTTATCGAATACGAGACACAGTTTAGAGAATATAGTAACAGAAAAGATTATAGCACTCATAATAACACAAGTGTACCTCAGATAATTTACATGTAGAGAACATAAGATGTCCAGAATCTTCAGATCGGTCTGAAGCAGTAAGTGTCCCACTTCTGGCCATTAATTTGCCAGAGATGTCACGCCCTACTGCTACAACCTTGCTACCAGGCATCAATTCCTTTGCATAACTGAGAGGTACGCAATAAACATCAAGGACGGGTGTGACTTTGACAACAGCAATTACATGATCCAGGTCATATTCTTCCACAGTCCCTATGGCAACATGTCCTTCATGGCGTACTTTAATCTATAATAGTAAAGCAAGGAAACAACACAGAATGATCACAGTTATCTAAAGTAGAAAAGAACAATTAGTAAATGATTCAGCACCAACCTCAATGTCATGGACATCTCTTTCATCATCTAAAGCTCTAACCAAAGCTGCTGATGTCACAAACTTTGTGAAGTTAGACTGGCATTCTATAGCTATGCCAGAGGATGCAAATAGCACATATTCTCCTACAAGATCATAATTTGTATCATTCCAACTAATGACTTTTAGGCATATATTTTGAAAACTAAGTGTACAACAGCGTAATCACCATGGGACAAAGCAATTGAGACGACACTTCTAGACAACTTTGATGCAATTTCATCACTCAGCTCATTCCAGAAACCTTGATTGTCCCAAAATAAGCAACAAGTTAGAAAACACGATACAAGGCAGCCGTGAGTGCCCAAATAGAGCCATAAAACACATGAAGAAAAAGGAAGAACCAGCAGACCTGGAATCGATGAGTCGGTTGAGAATCTTGTGAGATCATCAGCACCCCTCTTGCTTGGCAGCATCTTTCCAGAACTGATGCAGAATTGAACAAGGAAAAATTTGGGTCATAACCAGAAAAGCAACGTTGCAGGGTCAGTAATTCAGTTTTTATTTATTATGCCATACTTTTAAGTCTGCTGTGAGACTGGGACACGTGGATCCCGTATCAGGAACCCAAAAAAAAGGAACCCCATGCCGGATACTTTTTACAAAACAAATAAATAATAATGCATATTAAAATCCTACAATCTGTAGCAGCCTAGAAGGACCAAGTAACATTGAAATTAGGGTTCATTTCTCTAAAATGGTGACATGATCCCATAAGGCCATAACGGTGGCCGACGTCGCCACATGACGTACACTACCTGCGCTAGGAGCAGTAGTAGTCGAATTTGCGGCTGCCGTTTACTCGAATCGGGAAGGGAAAAGGGAAAATCAAGCAACAAGAAGTCAGTAACGGAAGAACAAGAAGATAGATCGGGAAGTGCAAGGGAAGAAACTCACCGGAGGTCGCCGGACCGCCGCTGAATCGCCGCCGGCGCTCGTGCGTGCTGCGTCGCGCTTTCGCGGGCGTGGTAGAGTGGGGGTGGATCGTCGCCAGCGGTCCGCGGCTCCGGCGGGCGGCGGCGCGATGCGTGCGCTGTGCAGGTCAGCTGCGGGGCGTCGGGTTGGGACAGGCGGCTAGGGCTGGGCGCCGGAAGATACATGTGACGCCCGTATCGGCGAAACGGCCCAATATAAGGAGGGTTGGTTCGGTGGGGCCGTGGTGCGGCCGTTTCGGGCTCTGGCGTCTTCGATGGAATAGTTTTTTTTCCTTCGACCTAGAGCAACTCCTCTTGGATTCTAAAAAAATTCTTTCTCAAAATTATATATTAGGGTTTTTTTTAAAAAAATTTCCCTCAAAAACTTATCAATCCACAGCAGATCGCTAATAAATAGCCTCCAATATTTTAAAACAGGCCACGTCATTGTATTGGGCACATCGGAAGGGACGCGTGAGCGTGCGGGAATCAGGATTAGGGAGGAATGCCAACGCTAAAATATACGCGGTGGTAGGCTGTTTTTTAGCGTTGCTAAAAAATTAGGGAAGGTTCGGGTGGACTGTTGGAGTTCGTTTTTTTTCTTTTTTCCAAAAAAAAGTATTGGGGGTAAGATTAGCAGCCTCCTGGAGTTGCTCTTTATCTCGTTGAAAAAAAATATTTGATAAAATGGATTCTATTTAAAATGGACAGAAAGGTAAAATGTCCACCATACCCTTGTTTTTTCTTTTTTTCTTTTCCTCCTTTGATTTTTCTTTTTTCTTTTTTTCCTATTCTTTTTCTCTCTTCGTTATCTTCTCCGTGCCCCTCCTCGCCCTCCCCGTCTTCCTTGTCCACTCCTCCCGGCCCTCCCCGTTATCCTCCCCGTGCCCCTCCTCGCCCGCTGCCACCTCCGCCTCCCGCTACTCCGCCTCGCGACTCGTCCGCGCCGCCGTCGCGCTCTCCGCGTGCCGGGCCCGGCCTCCCGCCTCTCCTGCGCCCGCCGGCCGCCAGCCGCCTTTCCTCTCCACCCCCACCTCTCCTGCGCCCGCCGACCGCCCGCCGCCTCTCCTCTCCGCCCCGCGCCTCAACGCCCACCGGCGGCCGCCGCCGGCCGCCACCACCCCGCGCCCTTGAGCTGCGTCGCGCTGGCGCCGCCCACCGCCTACTCCTCCTCCCCCGCCTCCTGCTCCCGGCCGTTTCTGCCGCCGCCCAGGCACCCACCGCCGCCGGGCGCCTACGCATCCGCGCCGCCGTCTTCCTCCTCCACCGCCTTCTCCGCCGCTCGTCGTCCTCTGCTGCTGCCTCGCCTGGCCGCTCAGGGGCAAACTCGGGGCTTTCGTCCAAATAAATACATAGGGAACCTTCCTCTCTCGGTTCCCACCTCCCTCTTCCGATCCGATCTCGTCCTCTCACGTCGCTGGCGATCGTCGGCTGGACGCCGCCGCTCCTCTAGCCCTCCAGCCGACGAGCGACTAGGAGTTTGGGGCACCCGACCGCCCC